>NC_142805.1:34230118-34390118 GCF_049724085.1 Artemia sp. Qi Xiang Cuo
TGAAAAGGGAGTCAGTCCCTCCCTTATGAGAACTCGAAATTTCTTTATGTATCTGTAAAATATGGTTCTTAATTCGAAGATGTTCGTTTTCTCTGGAGAAATTAGAATTGAACTGTGTTCTTAGATAAAATTCAGTAGAGAACTGGAACTCTTCTTCACTTCATTGAGAAAATCTTAAATTGAACTAGAACATTTTTATCTTATGTGAAAATATTCACAAGTATGGTATTACTTTTTCTATCTTCCTCCTAAAAATTTAGAATTGACCTTTAATTTTCTTTATGTTTTTGTGAAATAGAGTATTGAAGTGTAATATTTTTATTTTCTCTGGTGAAATTAGAATAGTATTTTATTCTTTAGTAAAATTCAGAAGAGAACTTGAATTTTTCTTTACTTCGTTGAGAAAATTTTAAATTGAACTAGAACTTTTTATCTTCCGGGAAAATATTCACAAGTATGGTATTACTTTTTCTATCTTCCACTGAAAAATTTAGAATTGAACTTTAAATTTCTTTATGTCTTTGTGAAATAAAGAGCTTAAGTGGAGGAGGGGATCAGAAGCCTTTGGGGTTGTGGTAAGGGACCTCACAACACCGTTCAAATGTCTCTAACTGTTTCACCGAAATAATTCCCTAAAATAATAATTTGTTCTGAAAAGATATAATAAAGCCTTAAAAAATATTACAATGGAGGCTTAGGAGTCTTTTGGGCTCCAGGTGGTCACCCAGAATCAGAAGAAATTTTCAATATTCCTTTATTAGCTATGCAATTAGATTAAAAATGAAGATATTTATGCAGAGTTTTAGATAGCTTTGGCTAAGTTTGCTAAAAGACCAGTTATTTTCTTGAGAAAACACACAAAATCAGAAAAAATAACTGAACCCCCCCTGTAACTGTGCCCCGGTATTACCGAAGCCCCGGACAACTGAACCCCCCGGGGAACTGGACCCCTGTATAACCGAAACCCTGTACAACTGAACCTCCGTGCTACTCGACCCCATTTAACTAATCCCCGTGTAACTGAATCCGCATGTAACTGAACCCTCGTGCAACTCAACTCCCTCAAACCACTTTTCAGCCATTTCTTGATAATTTTTTTTATTTCTAAACTATTTAAAATTGACAACACTGTGCAAATCCTCACTTGTGTATTATACAGTACACATCGACGAGGTAAAGCTAGGTCAAGTCACAATGTCATTCTATCGTTACTTTTCAATTAAGCTATTGAATACCTTCTACCAATGTCTTTTGTAGGCGTCAAATCTATTAAGTATCTGAGCATATTCTTTGTATTGTTGATGCAAGCATCCCATTCTTTAATTGTCCTTGAGGCATTCTTAACCATCGCAATACCTTTACGCAAATACCTTTTCGCAAAAGACTCGCAAATCTCGTAAACTAAAGAAGTAATTACCCATTTCAAAAGCATTACTCGTTCTATTAATAAACCCATGAAACGAAATCAGTCTTATAGCATCATACTATCTCGCTCGTAGTTCCAAAAATGGAATGCATATAGCGTTCGTAGTAATAGGTTTAAAAACCTATTAGCCAAGTTTTAAAAAACAAAAATCTACTAATCAACTTACAGATGAATGACCATGGATTTAACCTAAAAAAAACTTGTATATCATGAACTAGAAATCTACGTCAGAAAAACTTGTCCTTAAATTGCGTAAATCTCTTGGCAAAGATGTAATGACCTGTAGAATAGGATACCTACCAGAAAAACCTGTTTGGTACGGAGGGGCCATAGAAGTATAAGGCTATGTGAGAGGATACTCACTCTCTTTGAAAGGGTGTAATGCCCCTGTAGAATAGAATTACCTACCAGAAAAACCGGAAGGAATATAAAGTCCCAGAATTCATTATTAGCATTCTACTTACCTCACTCTTTACGCTACAGTTTGAATTTTGGCTGAATCACAAACCCCGGAATAAAAGATCTTTTGAAAGTACTAAAAAACTTTAGTGTAAAGACCAAAGTATTGACTATGGTGTGAAGCCTCTCATATACGTAATAATTTCTGTTCGTTTTAGGTTTTAATGTTGCTCCTTATTTTCAAATGAAAAAAACTTGTTTTTTATTTAATATCTGATCTTTTTTTAAATAATGCTGGGAAATCTGGCGCCCCCTTTATGGAAATGTTCCTTCCCCAAAGGAAATATTCTCCATGGAAAGATTTCCCCCGTAACCCCTTCTCCGACGCCGCCCCCCACTAGAAAAAAATTCCTCCTGAAAACAACTGTATACTTCCAAATAACCAATATTATATGTAAACAATGGGAAAAGCTTATAGCTTGCAGCCCTTCCCCCGGGCACTATGGGGGATAAAGTCATCATCAAAGACATATTAATTAGGTTTTTGACTATGTTGAACAAAATGGATAGCTCAAAATTTTGATTGGGTGATATCGGAAAAAAATGAGCTTGGGAGGGGGCCAAGTTGCCTTCCAATTTTTTGGTCACTTAAAAAGGACACTAGAACTTTTAATTTCCGTTTGAATGAGTCCTCTCTTGATATTCTACGACCTATGAATCGATACGATCACCCATGGCAAAAAAAACAAAAACAAAACAAACAAATAAACACGCATCCGTGAGCTTACTTCTGGAAAAAAATATACAATTCCACATTTTTGCAGATAGGAGCTTGAAACTTCTTTAGTAGGGTTCTCTGATATGCTGAATCTAATGGTGTGATTTTCATTAGAGTATCTGTGACTTTAAAGGGTTGTTTCGCCCTTTTTTCAAAAATAAAGCAAATTTTCTAAGGTGCTTAACTTTTGATGGGTAAAACTAAACTAAATGAAACTTATATAATTGAAATCAGCATAGAAGTCCGATTATTCTGATGTATCTATTGGTATCAAAATTCCTTTTATTAGAGTTTTGGTTACTATTGAGCCGGGTCAATCCTTACTTACAGTTCATTACCACGAACTGTTTGAAAATTCATTTTCTTACATCTCTGACTTTAAATTAACATTCTACGCATTTGACTAACTAGCGTATCCTACAAATGATGGAAATATAACAAAGTAATGCATAAAATAATTTGATTGAAATAACGACACGTAGAATATTAACGTAAGTAGAGTAGTAGGTACCATTTCTATGGATGCCCTAGGAAAACATTTCTATGGATGCTCTACACCTTTTCAAAGAGAGTCAGAACTCCCTCACATAGCCTTATACTTCTATGGTACTATGCTCCTTCCTGTGCTTTTTGTGATTGCATAATATGTTATGAAGTTTTTCTAAACCAGTATTGCCTATAACTTAATATATTCAAATATTTTTGATATCTTGATTGGTGATTGGATTTGAATAAAAGGAATTCAAATATTTTGCCTAGAAAATAGACTTTCGTGTTATAGCATTTCACAGTTTGAATAACTCGTTCAAGGAGTAAAATAGATTATTTGCTCTGGATATTCAAATATGGAGAATTTTAAGAGAGTACATGTGAACATATTTTTTTTTAGTAATGATAATGTTGATTTCAACTATACAAAACCAACCAGGCAGGTTTCTGGGCCAACCAGACAGGTTTCTGGGCCAACCAGACAGGTTTCTGGGCCAACCAGACAGGTTTCTGGGCTAATAGGTGTATAGAAATACTGTGGGTACACCATATACGGCAACCTAAATGGAATTTGAGGCTTGATAAAGTGAAATTATGTCACTATTCTAGTTTTTCTAAACCAGTATTGCCTATAACTTAATATATTCAAATATTTTTTGATAACTTAATTGGTGATTGGATTTGAATAAAAGGAATTCAAATATTTTGCCTAGAAAATAGACTGTCGTGTTGTAGCATTTCACAGTTTGAATAACTCGTTCAAGGAGTAAAATAGATTATTTGCTCTGGAAATTCAAATATGGAGAATTTTAAGAGAGCACATGTGAGTATATTTTTTTTTAGTAATGATAGTGTTGATTTCAACTATACAAAACCAACTAGACAGGTTTCTGGGCCAACAAGACAGGTTTCTGGGCCAACCAGACAGGTTTTTGGGCTAATAAGAGCATGGTAATACTGTGGGTACACCACGTAGGGCAATCTAAATGGAATTGGAGGCTCAATAAAGTGAAATTATGTCACTATTCTAGTTTTTCTAAACCAGTTTTTCCTATAGCTTAATATATTCAAATATTTTCTGATAAATTGATTAGTGATTGGATTTGAATAAAAGGAATTCAAATATTTTGCCTAGAAAATAGACTGTCGTGTTGTAGCATTTCACAGTTTGAATAACTCGTTCAAGGAGTACAATAGATTATTTGCTCTGGAAATTCAAATATGGAGAATTTTAAGAGAGCACATGTGAGTATATTTTTTTAGTAATGATAGTGTTGATTTCAACTATACAAAACCAACTAGACAGGTTTCTGGGCCAACCTAACAGGCTTCTTGGCCGGCCAGACAGGTTTCTGGGCTAATAGGTGCATGAAAATACTGTGGGTACACCTTATACGGCAACCTAAATGGAATTCAAGGTTCGATAAAGTAAAATTATGTCACTATTCTAGTTTTTCTAAACCATTATTGCCTATAACTTAATATATTCAAATATTTTTTGATAACTTGATTGGTGATTGGATTTGAATAAAAGGAATTCAAATATTTTGCCTAGAAAATAGACTGTCGTGTTGTAGTATTTCACAGTTTGAATAACTCGTGCAAGGAGTAAAATAGATTATTTGCTCTGGATATTCAAATAAGGAGAATTTTAAGAGAGTACATGTGAGTATATTTTTTTTTTTAGTAATGATAATGTTAATTTCAACTATACAAAACCAACCAGAAAGGGTTCTGGGCCAACCAGACAGGTTTCTGGGCCAACCAGACAGGTTTCTGGGCCAACCAGACAGGTTTCTGGGCTAATAGGTGTATGGAAATACTGTGGGTACACCATATATGGCAACCTAAATGGAATTTGAGGCTCGATAAAGTGAAATTATGTCACTGTTCTAGTTTTTCTAAATCAGTATTGCCTATAACTTAATATATTCAAATATTTTTTGAAAACTTGATTGGTGATTGGATATGAATGAAATGAATTCAAATATTTTGTCTAGAAAATAGATTGTCGTGTTGTAGCATTTCACAGTTTGAATAACTCGTTCAAGGGGTAAAATAGATTATTTGCTCTGGATATTCAAATATGGAGAATTTTAAGAGAGTACATGTCAGTATATTTTTTTTAGCAATGATAGTTTTGAATTCAACTATACAAAACCAACCAAATAGGTTTTTGGGCCAACCAGACAGGTTTCTGGGCCAACCAGACAGGTTTCTGAGCTAATATGTGTATGGTAATACTGTGGGTACACAAATAAGGCAATCTAAATGGAATTTGAGGCTCAATAAAGTGAAATTATATCACTATTCTAGTTTTTCTAAACCAGTATTGCCTATAACTTAATATATTCAAATATTTTTTGATAACTTGATAGGTGATTGGATTTGAATAAAAGGAATTTGAGGCTCGATAAAGTGAAATTATATCACTATTCTAGTTTTTCTAAACTAGCATTGCCTATAACTTAATATATTCAAATATTTTTTGATACCTTGATTGGTGATTGGATTTGAATAAAAGGAATTCAAATATTTTACCTAGAAAATAGACTGTCGTGTTGTAGCATTTCACAGTTTGAATAACTCTTTCAAGGAGTAAAATAGATTATTTGCTCTGGATATTCAAATATGGAGAATTTTAAGAGAGTACATGTGAGCATATTTTTTTTTAGTAATGATAGTGTTGATTTCAACTATACAAAACCAACCAGACAGGTTTCTTGGCCAACCTAACAGGCTTCTTGGCCGGCCAGACAGGTTTCTGGGCTAATAAGTGCATGAAAATACTGTGAGTACACCTTATACGGCAACCTAAATGGAATTCAAGGTTCGATAAAGTAAAATTAAGTCACTATTCTAGTTTTTCTAAACCATTATTGCCTATAACTTAATATGTTCAAATATTTTTTGATAACTTGATTGGTGATTGGATTTGAATAAAAGGAATTCAAATATTTTGCCTAGAAAATAGACTGTCGTGTTGTAGTATTTCACAGTTTGAATAACTCGTGCAAGGAGTAAAATAGATTATTTGCTCTGGATATTCAAATAAGGAGAATTTTAAGAGAGTACATGTGAGTATATATTTTTTTTAGTAATGATAATGTTGATTTCAACAATACAAAACCAGCCACGCAGGTTTCTGGGCCAACCAGACAGGTTTCTGGGCCAACCAGACAGGTTTCTGGGCCAACCAGACAGGTTTCTGGGCTAATAGGTGTATGGAAATACTGTGGGTACACCATATACGGCAACCTAAATGGAATTTGAGGCTTGATAAAGTGAAATTATGTCACTATTCTAGTTTTTCTAAACCAGTATTACCTATAACTTAATATATTCAAATATTTTTTGATAACTTGATTGGTGATTGGATTTGAATAAAAGCAATTCAAATATTTTGCCTAGAAAATAGACTGTCGTGTTGTAGCATTTCACAGTTTGAATAACTCGTTCAAGGAGTAAAATAGATTATTTGCTCTGGATATTCAAATATGGAGAATTTTAAGAGAGTACATGTATTTTTTTTTTTTAGTAATGAAAGGGTTGATTTCAACTATACAAAACCTACCAGACAGCTTTCTTGGCCAATCAGAGAGGTTTCTGGGCCAACTTGACAGGTTTCTGGGCCAACCAGACAGGTTTTCGGGCTAATAAGAGCATGGTAATACTGTGGGTACACCACGTAGGGCAATCTAAATGGAATTGGAGGCTCAATAAAGTGAAATTATGTCACTATTCTAGTTTTTCTAAGCCAGTTTTTCCTATAGCTTAATATATTCAAATATTTTCTGATAAATTGATTAGTGATTGGATTTGAATAAAAGGAATTCAAATATTTTGCCTAGAAAATAGACTGTCGTGTTGTAGCATTTCACAGTTTGAATAACTCGTTCAAGGAGTACAATAGATTATTTGCTCTGGAAATTCAAATATGGAGAATTTTAAGAGAGCACATGTGAGTATATTTTTTTTTAGTAATGATAGTGTTGATTTCAACTATACAAAACCAACTAGACAGGTTTCTGGGCCAACCTAACAGGCTTCTTGGCCGGCCAGACAGGTTTCTGGGCTAATAGGTGCATGAAAATACTGTGGGTACACCTTATACGGCAACCTAAATGGAATTCAAGGTTCGATAAAGTAAAATTATGTCACTATTCTAGTTTTTCTAAACCATTATTGCCTATAACTTAATATATTCAAATATTTTTTGATAACTTGATTGGTGATTGGATTTGAATAAAAGGAATTCAAATATTTTGCCTAGAAAATAGACTGTCGTGTTGTAGTATTTCACAGTTTGAATAACTCGTGCAAGGAGTAAAATAGATTATTTGCTCTGGATATTCAAATAAGGAGAATTTTAAGAGAGTACATGTGAGTATATATTTTTTTTTAGTAATGATAATGTTGATTTGAACAATACAAAACCAACCAGATAGGTTTCTGGGCCAACCAGACAGGTTTCTGGGCCAACCAGACAGGTTTCTGGGCCAACCAGACAGGTTTCTGGGCTAATAGATGTATGGAAATACTGTGGGTACACCATATATGGCAACCTAAATGGAATTTGAGGCTCGATAAAGTGAAATTATGTCACTGTTCTAGTTTTTCTAAATCAGTATTGCCTATAACTTAATATATTCAAATATTTTTTGAAAACTTGATTGGTGATTGGATATGAATGAAATGAATTCAAATATTTTGTCTAGAAAATAGATTGTCGTGTTGTAGCATTTCACAGTTTGAATAACTCGTTCAAGGGGTAAAATAGATTATTTGCTCTGGATATTCAAATATGGAGAATTTTAAGAGAGTACATGTCAGTATATTTTTTTTAGCAATGATAGTTTTGAAATCAACTATACAAAACCAACCAAATAGGTTTTTGGGCCAACCAGACAGGTTTCTGGGCCAACCAGACAGGTTTCTGAGCTAATAGGTGTATGGTAATACTGTGGGTACACAAATAAGGCAATCTAAATGGAATTTGAGGCTCAATAAAGTGAAATTATGTCACTATTCTAGTTTTTCTAAACCAGTATTGCCTATAACTTAATATATTCAAATATTTTTTGATAACTTGATAGGGGATTGGATTTGAATAAAAGGAATTTGAGGCTCGATAAAGTGAAATTATATCACTATTCTAGTTTTTCTAAACTAGTATTGCCTATAACTTAATATATTCAAATATTTTTTGATACCTTGATTGGTGATTGGATTTGAATAAAAGGAATTCAAATATTTTGCCTAGAAATAGACTGCCGTGTTGTAGCATTTCACAGTTTGAATAACTCGTTCAAGGAGTAAAATATATTATTTGCTCTGGATATTCAAATATGGAGAATTTTAAGAGAGCACATGTGAATATATTTTTTTTAGTAATGATAGTGTTGATTTCAACTATACAAAACCAACCAGACAGGTTTCTTGGCCAACCTAACAGGCTTCTTGGCCGGCCAGACAGGTTTCTGGGCTAATAAGTGCATGAAAATACTGTGAGTACACCTTATACGGCAACCTAAATGGAATTCAAGGTTCGATAAAGTAAAATTAAGTCACTATTCTAGTTTTTCTAAACCATTATTGCCTATAACTTAATATGTTCAAATATTTTTTGATAACTTGATTGGTGATTGGATTTGAATAAAAGGAATTCAAATATTTTTCCTAGAAAATAGACTGTCGTGTTGTAGTATTTCACAGTTTGAATAACTCGTGCAAGGAGTAAAATAGATTATTTGCTCTGGATATTCAAATAAGGAGAATTTTAAGAGAGTACATGTGAGTATATATTTTTTTTAGTAATGATAATGTTGATTTCAACAATACAAAACCAACCAGATAGGTTTCTGGGCCAACCAGACAGGTTTCTGGGCCAACCAGACAGGTTTCTGGGCCAACCAGACAGGTTTCTGGGCTAATAGATGTATGGAAATATTTTGGGTACACCATATATGGCAACCTAAATGGAATTTGAGGCTCGATAAAGTGAAATTATGTCAATGTTCTAGTTTTTCTAAATCAGTATTGCCTATAACTTAATATATTCAAATATTTTTTGAAAACTTGATTGGTGATTGGATATGAATGAAATGAATTCAAATATTTTGTCTAGAAAATAGATTGTCGTGTTGTAGCATTTCACAGTTTGAATATCTCGTTCAAGGGGTAAAATAGATTATTTGCTCTGGATATTCAAATATGGAGAATTTTAAGAGAGTACATGTCAGTATATTTTTTTTTAGCAATGATAGTGTTGAATTCAACTATAGAAAACCAACCAAATAGGTTTTTGGGCCAACCAGACAGGTTTCTGGGCCAACCAGACAGGTTTCTGAGCTAATAGGTGTATGGTAATACTGTGGGTACACAAATAAGGCAATCTAAATGGAATTTGAGGCTCAATAAAGTGAAATTATGTCACTATTCTAGTTTTTCTAAACCAGTATTGCCTATAACTTAATATATTCAAATATCTTTTGATAACTTGATAGGTGATTGGATTTGAATAAAAGGAATTTGAGGCTCGATAAAGTGAAATTATATCACTATTCTAGTTTTTCTAAACTAGCATTGCCTATAACTTAATATATTCAAATATTTTTTGATAACTTGATTGGTGATTGGATTTGAATAAAAGGAATTCAAATATTTTGCCTAGAAAATAGACTGTCGTGTTGTAGCATTTCACAGTTTGAATAACTCGTTCAAGGAGTAAAATAGATTATTTGCTCTGGATATTCAAATATAGAAAATTTTAAGAGAGCACATGTGAGTATATTTTTTTTTAGTAATGATAGTGTTGATTTCAACTATACAAAACCAACCAGACAGGTTTCTTGGCCAACCTAACAGGCTTCTTGGCCGGCCAGACAGGTTTCTGGGCTAATAAGTGCATGAAAATACTGTGAGTACACCTTATACGGCAACCTAAATGGAATTCAAGGTTCGATAAAGTAAAATTAAGTCACTATTCTAGTTTTTCTAAACCATTATTGCCTATAACTTAATATGTTCAAATATTTTTTGATAACTTGATTGGTGATTGGATTTGAATAAAAGGAATTCAAATATTTTGCCTAGAAAATAGACTGTCGTGTTGTACTATTTCACAGTTTGAATAACTCGTGCAAGGAGTAAAATAGATTATTTGCTCTGGATATTCAAATAAGGAGAATTTTAAGAGAGTACATGTGAGTATATATTTTTTTAGTAATGATAGTGTTGATTTTAACTATACAAAATCAACCAGATAGGTTTCTGGGCCAACCAGACAGGTTTCTGGGCCAACCAGACAGGTTTCTGGGCCAACCAGACAGGTTTATGGGCTAATAGATGTATGGAAATACTGTGGGTACACCATATATGGCAACCTAAATGGAATTTGAGGCTCGATAAAGTGAAATTATGTCACTGTTCTAGTTTTTCTAAATCAGTATTGCCTATAACTTAATATATTCAAATATTTTTTGAAAACTTGATTGGTGATTGGATATGAATGAAATGAATTCAAATATTTTGTCTAGAAAATAGACTGTCGTGTTTTAGCATTTCACAGTTTGAATAACTCGTTCAAGGAGTAAAATAGATTATTTGCTCTGAATATTCGAATATGGAGAGTTTTAAGAGAGTACATGTGAGTATATTTTTTTCTAGTAATGATAGTGTTGAATTCAACTATACAAAACTAACCAAATAGGTTTCTGGGCCAACCAGACAGGTTTCTGGGCCAACCAGACAGGTTTCTGAGCTAATAGGTGTATGGTAATACTGTGGGTACACAAATACGGCAATCTAAATGGAATTTGAGGCTCAATAAAGTGAAATTATGTCACTATTCTAGTTTTTCTAAACCAGTATTGCCTATAACTTAATATACTCAAATATTTTTTGATAACTTGATAGGTGATTGGATTTGAATAAAAGGAATTTGAGGCTCGATAAAGTGAAATTATGTCACTATTCTAGTTTTTCTAAACTAGCGTTGCCTATACCTTAATATATTCAAATATTTTTTGATAACTTGATAGGTGATTGGATTTGAATAAAAGAAATTCAAATATTTTGCCTAGAAAATAGATTTTCGTGTTATAGCATTTCACAGTTTGAATAACTCGTTCAAGGAGTAAAATAGATTATTTGCTTTGGATATTCAAATATGGAGAATTTTAAGAGAGTACATGTGAGTATATTTTTTTTCAGTAATGATAATGTTAATTTCAACTATACAAAACCAACCAGGAAGGGTTCTGGGCCAACCAGACAGGTTTCTGGGCCAACCAGACAGGTTTCTGGGCCAACCAGACAGGTTTCTGGGCTAATAGGTGTATGGAAATACTGTGGGTACACCATATACGGCAACCTAAATGGAATTTGAGGCTCGATAAAGTGAAATTATTTCACTATTCCAGTTTTTCTAAACCAGTATTACCTATAACTGAATATATTCAAATATCTTTTGATAACTTGATTGGTGATTGGATTTGAATAAAAGGAATTCAAATATTTTGCCTAGAAAATAGACTGTCATGTTGTAGCATTTCACAGTTTGAATAACTCGTTCAAGGAGTAAAATAGATTATTTGCTCTGGATATTCAAATATGGAGAATTTTAAGAGAGTACATGTATTTTTTTTTATAATGACAGGGTTGATTTCAACTATACAAAACCTACCAGACAGCTTTCTTGGCCAATCAGAGAGGTTTCTGGGCCAACATGACAGGTTTCTGGGCCGACAAGACAGGTTTCTGGGCCAACCAGACAGGTTTCTGGGCTAATAGGTGCATGGTAATACCGTGGGTACACCACATACGGCAATCTAAATGGAATTGAAGGCTCAATAAAGTCAAATTATGTCACTATTCTAGTTTTTCTAAACCAGTATTGCCTATAATTTAAAATATTCAAATATTTTCTGATAAATTGATTAGTGATTGGATTTGAATTAAACGAATTCAAATATTTTGCCTAGACAATAGACTGTTGTGTTGTAGTATTTCACAGTTTGAATAACTCGTTCAAGGAGTAAAATAAATTATTTGCTCTGGATATTCAAATATGGAGAATTTTAAGAGAGTACATGTGAGTATATTTTTTTTTCTTTAGTAATGATTAAAGTGATTAGCAGTTACGAGTGGGGATTCCCCACTGGTTCCTAAATTGCCTTATGTTCCTTGGTACCTTTCCAGAGCATGTACTAGACGATAGAGAAAAAGGGTTAAAGTGATGCCTGATTATCGAAAATGAAGAAACACCTTCCAAAAGTTGACAGGAATGGGATTGTCTTGAGGGGGGAATTTTCCATGGAAGAGGTGGAGGATATTTTTACGTGAAAACAACTTCAACCGTGCCCAGCCCCCCGCGATCAGAAATTAAATTATATAAAAAAATAATTTCAAAGTACCAAGTCACATGATAGTTACGCTATTGTAGAAAACAATTTCAAAATACCAAGTCACTTGATAGTTACGCTATTGTAGAAAGTAATTTCAAAGTACCAAGTCACATGATAGTTACGCTATAGTAGAAAATAATTTCAAAGTGCCAAGTCACATGATAGTTACGCTGTTGTAGAAAATAATTTCAAAATACCAAGTCACATGATAGTTACGCTATAGTAGAAAATAATTTCAAAGTTCCAAGTCATATGATGGTTACACTATTATAGAAAATAATTTCAAAGTCACAAGTCACATGATAGTTACGCTATTGTAGAAAATAATTTCAAAGTACCAAGTCACATGATAGTTACTCTCTAGTAGAAAATAATTTCAAAGTACCAAGTCACATTATAGTCACGATACTATAGAAAATAATTTCAAAGTACCAAGTCACATGATAGTTACGCTTTTGTAGAAAATAATTTCAAAGTACCGAGTCACATGATAGTTACACTTTTGTACTCAAAATACCAAGTCACATGATAGTTACGCTACTGTAGAAAATAATTTCAAAGTACCAAGTCACATGATAGTTACACTATAGTAGAAAATAATTTCAAAGTACCAAGTCGAATGATAGTTACGCTATAGTAGAAAATAATTTCAAAGTACCAAGTCACATGATAGTTACGCTATTGTAGAAAATAATTTCAAAGTACCAATTCACATGATATTTACGCTATTGTAGAAAATAATTACAAAGTACCATCTCAAATTATAGTTACACTATTGTAGAAAATAATTTCAAAGAAACAAGTCTCATTATAGATATGATTTTGTATAAAATAATTTCAAAGTAACAAGTCACATGATAGTCACGATACTATAGAAAATAATTTCAAAGCACCAAGTCACATGATATTTACGCTTTTGTGGAAAATAATTTCAATGTACCGAGTCACATGATAGTTACGCTTTTGTACTCAAAGTACCAAGTCACATGATAGTTACGCTATTATAGAAAATAGTTTCAAAGTGCCAAGTCACATGATAGTTACGCTATTGAAGAAAACAATTTCAAAGAACCAAGTCACATGATAGTTACGCTATTGTAGAAAAAAATTTCAAAGTACCAAGTCACATGATAGTTACTCTATTTTATAAAATAATTTCAAAGTACCAAGTCAAATTATAGTTACGCTAGTCTAGAAAATAATTTCAAAATACCAATTAACATGATAGTTACGCTATTGTAGAAAATAATTTCAATGTACCAAGTCACATGATAGTTACGCTATAGTAGCTATAGCGTAAGTTACTATAACGGCTATACTTAGCCGTTCTGGCTAAGTGGACGCGCGCTGGGCTGAGAATCCGTGAATTCGGGTTCGATCCCTGGTGTGGTCAGTTTCTTAGTTTGGGACGCGGGTCAGTGGTGTGACCCTGTAAGCTTAGCCAGAGTCAACCCAGTTCTAAATGGGTACCTGGAGAAATCTGGGGAAGGTAAACAGGAAGGGTTTGCGAAAGCATAGGTTGGCTGGCCCCCAGCCCCTCATTGCACTTCCTGGCTGAAGGGCCACGAAACGGAGATCAGCACCGCCGGTTTGGACCTTAAGGGTCTAGTGCCGTATCCTTTACCTTTTTTTACCTTTTACGCTATAGTAGAAAATAATTTCAAAGTACCAAGTCACATGATAGTTACGCTATAGTAGAAAATAATTTCAAAGTACCAGTTCACATGAAAGTTACGCTATAGTAGAAAATAATTTCAAAATACCAATTCACATGATAGTTACGATATTGTATAAAATATTTTCAAAGTACCAAGTAACATGATAGTTACGCTATTTTAAAAAATAATTTCAAAGTGCCAAGTCACATGATACTTACGATAATATATAAAATAATTTCAAAAGAACAAGTCACATGATATTTACTCTATTGTAGACAATAATATCAAAATACCAAGTCACATGATAGTTACGCTATTGTATAAAATAATTTCAAATTACCAGGTATCATGATAGTTACGATATAGTATAAAATAATTTCAAATTACCAAGTCACATGATATTTACTCTATTGTAGAAAACAATTTAAAAGTAACAAGTCACATGATAGTTAAGCTATTAAATAAAACAATTTCAAACAACCAAGTCACATAATAGTTACGATATTCTAGAAAATAATTTAAAAGGACAAAGACACATGATATTTACTCTATAGTATAAAATAATTCCAAAATACAAAGTCACATGATAGTTACGCTATTATAGAAAATAATTTTAAAGTACCAAGTCACATTATAGTGACGCTATTGTATAAAATAATTTCAAAGTACCAAGTCACATGATAGTTATGATATTGTAGAAAATAATTTCAAAGTACCAAGTCACATGATAGTCACGATACTATAGAAAATAATTTCAAAGTTCCAAGTCACTTGATAGTTACGCTTTTGTGGAAAATAATTTCAAAGTACCGAGTCACATGATAGTTAGCTTTTGTACTCAAAGTACCAAGTCACATGATAGTTACGCTATTATAGAAAATAGTTTCAAAGTGCCAAGTCACATGATAGTTACGCTATTGAAGAAAACAATTTCAAAGAACCAAGTCACATGATAGTTACGCTATAGTAGAAAACAATTTCAAAGTACCAAGTCACATTATAGTTACGCTATAGTATAAAATAATTTCAAAGTACCAAGTCACATGATAGTTACGCTATTATAGAAAATAATTTCAAAGTACCAAGACACATGATAGTTAAGCTATTGTAGAAAATAATTTCAATGTACCAAGTCACATGATAGTTACGCTATAATATAAAAAAATTTCAAAGTACCAAGTCACATGATACTTACGCTATAGTAGAAAATAATTTCAAAGTACCAATTCAAATGATAGTTACTCTATAGTAGAAAATAATTTAAAAGTACCAAGTCACATGATAGTTACGCTATTGTAGAAAATAATTTCAAAATTACAAGTCAAATCATAGTTACGATACTATAGAAAATAATTTCAAAAGACCAAGTCACATGATAGTTACTCTATTGAAGAAAATAATTTCAAAATACCAAGTCACATTATAGTTACGCTATTGTAGAAAATAATTTCAAAGTACCAAGTATCATGATAGTTACGCTATAGTAAAAAATAATTTCAAAGTACCAAGTCACATGATAATTACTATATTGTAGAAAACAATTTCAAAGTACCAAGTCACATGATAGTTACGCTATTGAAGAAAACAATTTCAAAGAACCAAGTCACATAATAGTTACGCTATTGTAGAAAATAATTTCAAAGTACCAAGTCACATTATAGTTACGCTATTGTATAAAATAATTTCAAAGTTCCAAGTCACATGATAGTTACTCTAGTCTAGAAAATAATTTCAAAGTACAAAGTAAAATGATAGTTACGCTATAGTAGAAAATAATTTCAAACTACCAAGTCACATGATAGTTACGCTAGTGTAGAAAATAATTTCAAAGTACCAAGTCACATGATAGTTACGCTATTGAAGAAAACAATTTCAAAGTACCAATTCACATGATAGTTACGCTATAGTAGAAAATAATTTCAAAGTACCAAGTAACATGATAGTTACGCTATTATAGAAAATATTTTCAAAGTACCAAGTCACATTATAGTTACGCTATTGTAGAAAATAATTTCAAAATGCCAAGTCACATGATAGTTACGTTACTATAGAAAATAATTTCAAAATACCAAGTCACATGATATTTACACTTTTGAAGACAATAATTTCAAAATACCAAGTCACATGATAGTTACGCTATTGTAGAAAATAATTTCAAAGTACCAAGTAGCATGATAGTTACGCTATAGTAAAAAATAATTTCAAAGTACCAAGTCACATGATATTTACGCTATTGTAGAAAACAATTTCAAAGTACCAAGTCACATGATAGTTACGCTATTGTATAAAATAATTTCAAAGTAATAAGTCACATGATAGTTACGCTATACTAGAAAATAATTTCAAAGTACCAAGTCACATGATAGTTACGCTATAGTAAAAAATAATTACAAAATACCAAGTCACATGATAGTTACGCTATTATAGAAAATAATTTTAAAGTACCAAGTCACATTATAGTGACACTATTGTATAAAATAATTTCAAAGTACCAAGTCACATGATAGTTAAGCTATTGTAGAAAATAATTTCAAAGTACCAAGTCACATGATAGTAACGATAATATAGAAAATAATTTCAAAGTTCCAAGTAACATGATAGTTACGCTTTTGTACTCAAAGTACCAAGTCACATGATAGTTACGCTATTATAGAAAATAATTTAAAAGTGCCAAGTCACATGATAGTTACGCTATTGAAGAAAACAATTTCAAAGAACCAAGTCACATGATAGTTACGCTATAGTAGAAAATAATTTCAAAGTACCAAGTAACATGATAGTTACGCTATTATAGAAAATATTTTCAAAGTACCAAGTCACATTATAGTTACGCTATTGTAGAAAATAATTTAAAACTGCCAAGTCACATGATAGTTACGTTAATATAGAAAATAATTTAAAAATACCAAGTCACATGATAGTTACACTTTTGAAGAAAATAATTTCAAAATACCAAGTCACATGATAGTTACGCTATTGTAGAAAATAATTTCAAAGTACCAAGTAGCATGATAGTTACGCTATAGTAAAAAATAATTTCAAAGTACCAAGTCACATGATAGTTACGCTATTGTAGAAAACAATTTCAAAGTACCAAGTCACATTATAGTTACGCTATTGTAGAAAATAATTTCAAAGTACCAAGACACATGATAGTTACGCTATAGTAGAAAATAATTTCAAAGTACCAAGTCACATGATAGTTACGCTATAGTAAAAAATAATTTCAAAATACCAAGTCACATGATAGTTACGCTATTATAGAAAATAATTTTAAAGTACCAAGTCACATTATAGTGACTCTATTGTATAAAATAATTTCAAAGTACCAAGTCACATGATAGTTAAGCTATTTTAGAAAATAATTTCAAAGTACCAAGTCACATGATAGTCACGATACTATATAAAATAATTTCAAAGTTCCAAGTCACTTGATAGTTACGCTTTTGTGGAAAATAATTTCAAAGTACCGAGTCACATGATAGTTAGCTTTTGTACTCAAAGTACCAAGTCACATGAAAGTTACGCTTAAAGAAAGAAAAACGAGCAAAAATGTGGTTTTTATAGGCCAAATGACGATACTGAAAAAACAAAGCGAATATTTCGAGAGGACAAACGCCTCTCTTCTTCAGCGCGAAACGAAACGATGTATCAATAAAAGCAAAAAATTAAAAGAATTAAAACCAACTACATAACAAACATAAAAGCTATTTATTCGCAAAAATCCGCTATTTGCACAAAATCAAAAAAAAAAACAACCATGAACTGCCATCAACGGATACTAGCGAGCAACTGAGAAATGAAAGGAATCAATTCATTCACTCGAAAAGACAAAACGAACCAGCAATTAAATAAGTTGGAAAACTATGTCATTTGATTTCGGATTTTAATTAAGGCATTTCTTGCAGACACCCTTTGAGACCTAAGGGGTTGTTCATGTTTTTGATTAGATGACTGGGAAAGTGGTTCAAGGTTTATTTCAGGGATTAGTAACGTATCGGCGTCTCTTTTGAGAAAACCGAAATATGACTCGTTTATTCTTAAATCACCGGAATCTCTGTTTAAAGCTAGACCTAAATGTAGGTATTTATAAATTTCAACAGCTTCTATGTAGTGCTGGACAATACCTTTATCATGCGAAATAAGACTAGCTTGACTAAACAAAATAGTATGGTCTGGTTTTTCAAAAATGTGCTCTGCAAGGGCTGAGTCAAAATTTTCTGGTTTTTTCCGCTTTTTAAGTGTATTATTAATTGAACTAGAATGCTGGGTTAATCTATCTGTTAGTCGCTGATTTGTTCTTCCGATATACCAAAGACCACACGAACAAGGACTTCTGTAGACACCGGAGTTTTCACCTATCGGTATAGGGTCTTTAACTTGATAAATTTGGGACCTGATAGTTTTTCTGGGTCTATAATAAGTGTAAATGTTATTTTTCCTTAGATTTTTTGAAATGTGGTCTGAAATCCCTTTAATGTATGGGAGGCCAAGATAAACTGAATTTTCTCCTTGATTTGTGTTTTTTGTGGAACTATCTGATAATCTTATAATGCGTTTTGTAATTACAGAATTTATTAAACTAATTGGATAACCATTCCCAAATAAAATATCTCTAAGGTGGTTGAGTTCTAAATCCAAGAAACGTGTTGAACAAACTTTCAATACTCTATCAACTAGAGAAGTGACAACTCCTCTTTTCACAGCAGGAGAATGATTGGAGGACTAACTTAAGTAACGGTCATTATGTGTGGGTTTTCTATATACACTAAACTCGAAACATGAATCATTTCGGTGCACCAGAACATCTAAGAAAGGAAGATGCCTCTCTATCTCTGATTCCTGAGTAAATTTCAGTTTTGGATCCAAGGAGTTGAGCAAGTGAAGAAAAGAACCCAGAGACTCATCACCATGCTCCCATAAATAAAAAATGTCATCTTTAAAACGAACCCAAAATTCAGGTTTACAAGAACTTTGCAAAATAGCCCTTTCTTCAAGGTCTTCCATGAAAATATCAGCCTGTATTGGAGAAAGGGGGGCACCCATGGAGAGCCCATATTTCTGTCTATAAAAAATGCCTCTATAATGGAAATAAAAAGAAATTCTGTTACAAAGGGCTGTAAGTGAAAGAAGTGTCTGATTCGAAAGAGTAGAATTTTCTGATATAGACGGGTTAGAATTTAGTTTATGCTCCAAAATCAGTTCAGCCTCTTGAGGATCACAATTGGTATACATTAAATCTGCATCAAAACTGCCAATTTTTGTATATGATTTAACCGAAACTTGCTTTACCTTGGAAACAAAACCAGCGGAATTTTTAATATAGGATTTTTGAGCCTGAATTAGTGGGCGAAATATCACTGATAAGAATTTTCCTATTTTTGCTGTAGGAGAATTAAAAGAAGAAACAATGGGTTGAAGTGGATTACCGGGCTTATGAACTTTAGGAAGACCATAAAAGCGAGGGGACGTGCAACCGCGTGGGTACAACCTTTTGTACAACTGATCTGTAATTTCACCTTTTCCTTTTAGATAAGAAAGCTCTTTTCGGACTTCCTGTACAAATTTTTCTGTTGGATCGGTAGCTAATAGTTCATATGTGTTAGAATCATTTAAAATTTCTCTGATTTTTTTGTCGTAATCATCTGAATCTAATACAACAACAGTATTGCCTTTATCGGCTTTCGTAATAATCCTGGAATGATCTTTTTTTAATGCGTGTAAGACCAAGTGTTCATTTTTACTAAAATTTTTTTATTTTAGTCACGATACTATAGAAAATAATTTCAAAGTTCCAAGTCACAGGATAGTTACGCTTTTGTGGAAAATAATTTCAAAGTACCGAGTCAAATGATAGTTACGCTTTTGTACTCAAAGTTCCAAGTCACATGATATTTACTATATTCTAGAAAATAATTTCAATGTACCAAGTAAAATGATAGTTACGCTATAGTAAAAAATATTTCAATGTACCACGTAACATGATATTTACGCTATAGTATAAAATAATTTCAAAGTACCAAGTCACATGATAGTTACGCTATAGTAGAAAATAATTTCAAAATACCAAGTCACATGATAGTTACGCTATAGTAGAAAATAATTTCAAAGTACCAAGTAACATGATAGTTACGCTATTATAGAAAATAAATTCAAAGTACCAAGTCAAATTATAGTTACGCTATTGTAGAAAATAATTTCAAAATACCAAGTCACATGATAGTTATCACTTTTGAAGAAAATAATTTCAAAATACCAAGTCACATGATAGTTACGCTATTGTAGAAAATAATTTCAAAGTACCAACTAACATGATAGTTACGCTATTGTAGAAAATAGTTTCAAAGTACCGAGTCACACGATAGTTACGCTTTTGTAGAAAATAATTTCAAAGTACCAAGTAACATGGTAGTTACGCTATTGTAGAAAATAATTTCAAAGTACCAAGTCACATAATAATTATGCTATTGTAGAAAATAATTTCAAAGTACCATGTCACATGATAGTTACGCTATAGTATAAAATAAATTAAAAGTACCAAGTCACATTATAGTTACTCTATTTTATAAAATAATTTAAAAGTACCAAGTCACATGATAGTTACGCTATAGTAAAAAATAATTTCAAAGTACCAAGTCACATGATAGTTACGCTATATTAGAAAATAATTTCAAAGTACCAAGTCACATGATAGTTACGCTATAGAAGAAAATAATTTCAAAGTACCAACTCACATTATAGTTACGCTATTGTAGAATATAATTTCAAAGTACCAAGTGACATGATAGTTACGCTACTATAGAAAATAATTTCAAAATACCAAGTCACATGATAGTTACGCTATTGCAGAAAATAATTTCAAAGTACCAAGTCACATGATAGTTACGCTATTGTAGAAAATAATTTCAAACTACCAAGTCACATGATAGTTACGCTTTTGTAGAAAATAATTTCAAAGTACCAAGTCACATTATAGTCACGATACTATAGAAAATAATTTCAAAGTACCAAGTCACATGATAGTTACGCTTTTGTGGAAAATAATTTCAAACTACCGAGTCACATGATAGTTACGCTTTTGTACACACAGTACCAAGTCACATGATAGTTAGGCTATTATAGAAAATAATTTCAAAGTGCCAAGTCACATGATAGTTACGCTATTGAAGAAAACAATTTCAAAGAACCAAGTCAGATGACAGTTACGCTATTGTAGAAAACAATTTTAAAGTACCAATTCACATTATAGTTACGCTATTGTATAAAATAATTTCAAAGTTCCAAGTCACATGATAGTTACTCTATTCTAGAAAATAATTTCAAAGTACCAAGTCACATGATAGTTACGCTTTTGTAGAAAATAATTTCAATGTACAAAGTCACATGATAGTTACGCTATAGTAGAAAATAATTTCAAAGTACCAAGTAACATTATAGTTACGCTATTGTAGAAAACAATTTCAAAAAACCAGGTAAAATTATAGTTACAATATAGTATAATATAATTTCAAAATACCAATTAACATTAAAGTTACGCTATTGTAGAATATATTTTCAAAATACCAAGTCAAATGAAAGTTACGCTATTTTAGAAAATAATTCCAAATTCCAAGTCACATGATACTTACGTTACTATAGAAAATAATTTCAAAATACCAAGTCACATGATAGTTACACTTTTGAAGAAAATAATTTCAAAATACCAATTCACATGATAGTTACGCTATTGTAGAAAATAATTTCAAAGTACCAAGTAACATGATAGTTACGCTATAGTAAAAAATAATTTCAAAGTACTAAGTCACATGATAGTTACGCTATTGTAGAAAATAGTTTCAAAGTACCGAGTCACACGATAGTTACGCTTTTGTAGAAAATAATTTCAAAGTACCAAGTCACATGATAGTTACGCTATTGTAGAAAATAATTTCAAAGTACCAAGTCACATGATAATTACGCTATTGTAGAAAACAATTTCAAAATACCAAGTCACATGATAGATACTCTATTTTAGAAAATAATTTCAAAGTACCAAGTCACATGATAGTTACGCTATTGTATAAAAAAATTTCAAAATACCAAGTCGCATGATAGTTACGCTATAGTAAAAAATAATTTCAAAGTACCAAAGTCACATGATAGTTACGCTATTTTAGAAAATAATTTCAAAGTACCAAATCAAATTATAGTTACGCTTTAATATAAAATAATTTCAAAGCATCATGTAAAATGAGATTTACGCTTCACTAGAAAATTAATTATATATAATAAGTCACATTATAGTTACGATAATATAGAAAATAATTTAAAAATACCAAGTCACATGATAGTTACGCTATTATAGAAAATAATTTCAAAGTACCAAATCATATGATATTTACGCTATTTTAAAAAATAATTGCAAAGTATCAAGTCACAGAATAGTTACGCTGTTCTAGAAAATAATTTCAAAGTACCAAGTCACATGATTGTTGCACTATTGTATAAAATAATTTCAAAGTACCATGTCAAATGATAGTTACGCTACTGTATAAAATAATTTCAATGAACAAAGTCACATGATAATTAAGCTATAATATAAAAGGATTTCAAAGTGACAATTCACCTGATAGTTACTCTATTGTATAAAATAATTTCAAAATAACAAGTCATATGATAGTTATACCAATATAGAAAATAATATCAAAGTACCAAGTCACATGATAGTTACGCTATTTTAGAAAATAATTTCAAAGTACCATGTCACATGATAGTTATACCATTATAGAAAATAATATCAAAGTACCAAGTCACATGATAGTTACACTATTGTAGAAAATCATTTCAAACATTAAGAGACGACACATGCAGAGAGACGACACACACACACAGAGCCAACTCACGCACAGAGAGGACAAACATACGGAGACGACAGACACATAGAGACGACTCACACGCAGAGAGGACAGACACACAGAAACGACAAACACAAAGATACGACACAGACACACGCATAGAGACAACACAGACACAGACACGGCACCCACACATTGCGACGACACACTCACAGATACGACACACACATACAGACGACAAACACACAGAGAGAAGACACACGCACAGAGATGACACACACACACACAAAGAGACGAGACACACACACAGAGATGATACACACATACAGAGATGAAACACCCACAGAGACGATGCACGCACAGGGACGATACACACACACAGAGTCAACACACACAGAAATGACAAATACGCATAGAGACGACACACACAAAGAGACGACACAAACACATAGATACGAAACACACATAGAGATGACACACTCATAGAGACAACACACACACACACAGACAACACCCACACAGAGACAACACAAACACAGAGAGACGACACAAACACACACAGAGACGACACACTAAAAGTGACGACTTACACATAGAGACGACAAACACATACAGAGACGACAAACATACAGAGAAGACACAAAAAAAAACAGAGACGACACACCCACAGAGATGACACACGCATTGAGACGACACACGCAAAGACACGACACACAAACAGAGTCATAGTGAGAGAGATATCCAAAAAGTTGGTTTGATCTAGGTTCTCTTAGAGTGGTGCACCACTGCTAATCACTTTAACCCTTTTTCTCCAACGTCGAGTACATGCTTTGAAAAGGTACCAAGGAACGTAAGGCAATTCAGGAACCAGTGGGGAATCCCCGCTCGTAATTGCTAATCACTTTAACCCTTTTTCTCCATCGTCAAGTACATGCTCTGGAAAGGTACCAAGGAACGTAATGTACGCAAATAGCACAGGAAGGAACATAAGGCAAGCAAATCCAGATGCTACAACACGACAGTCTATTTTATAGGCAAAATATTTGAATTCCTTTTATTCAAATCCAATCACCAATCAAGTTATGAAAAAAATATTTGAATATATTAAGTTATAGGCAATACTGGTTTAGAAAAACTAGAATAGTGACACAATTTCACTTTATCGAGCCTCGAATTCCATTTAGGTTGCCGTCTGTGGTGTACCCACAGTATTACCATACCCCTATTAGCCCAGAAACCTGTCTGGTTGGCCAAGAAACCTGTCTGGTCGGCCTAGAAACCTGTCTGGTTGGTTTTGTATTATTGAAATATACACTATCATTACTAAAAAAAAATATACTCACATGTACTTTCTTAAAATTCTCCATATTGGAATATCCAGAGCAAATAATCTATTTTACTCCTTGAACGAGTTATTCAAACTTTGAAATGCTACAACACGACAGTCTATTTTCTAGGCAAAATATTTGAATTCCTTTTATTCAAATCCAATCACTAATCAAGTTATCAGAAAATATTTGAATATATTAAGTTATAGGCAATACTGGTTAAGAAAAACTAGAATAGTGACATAATTTCACATTATCGAGCCTCAAATTCCTTTTATTCAAATCCAATCACCAATCAAGTTATCGAAAAATATTTGAATATATTGAGTTATAGGCAATACTGGTTTAGAAAAACTAGAATAGTGACATAATTTCACTTTATCGAGCCTCAAATTCCATTTAGATTGCCGTTAGTTGTGTACCCACAGTATTACCATACACCTATTAGCTCAGAAACCTGTCTGGTTGGCCTAGAAACCTGTCTGGTTGGCCCAGAAACCTATCTGGTTGGTTTTGTATAGTTGAAATCAACACTATCATTACTGAAAAAAATATACTCACAGTACTCTCTTAAAATTCTACATATTTGAATATCCAGAGCAAATAATCTATTTTACTCCTTGAACGAGTTATTCAAACTGTGAAATGCTACAACACGACAGTCTATTTTCTAGGTAAAATATTTGAATTCCTTTTATTCAAATCCAATCACCAATCAAGTTATCAAAAAATATTTGAATATATTAAGTTATAGGCAATACTGGTTTAGAAAAACTAGAATAGTGACATAATTTCACTTTATCGAGCCTCAAATTCCATTTAGATTGCCGTATGTTGTGCACCCACAGTATTACCATACACCTATTAGCTCAGAAACCTGTCTGGTTGGCCTAGAAACTCGTCTGGTTGGCCCAAAAACCTATCTGGTTGGTTTTGTATAGTTGAAATCAACACTATCATTACTGAAAAAAAAATATACTCACAGTACTCTCTTAAAATTCTACATATTTGAATATCCAGAGCAAATAATCTATTTTACTCCTTGAACGAGTTATTCAAACTGTGAAATGCTACAACACGACAGTCTATTTTCTAGGCAAAATATTTGAATTCCTTTTATTCAAATCCAATCACCAATTAAGTTATCAAAAAATATTTGAATATATTAAGTTATAGGCAATACTGGTTTAGAAAAACTAGAATAGTGACATAATTTCACTTTATCGAGCCTCAAATTCCATTTAGAATGCCGTATGTTGTGTACCCACAGTATTACCATACATCTATTAGCTCAGAAACCTGTCTGGTTGGCCTAGAAACCTGTCTGGTTGGCCCAGAAACCTATCTGGTTGGTTTTGTATAGTTGAAATCAACACTATCATCGCTGAAAAAAATATACTCACATGTACACTCTTAAATTTCTCCATATTTGAATATCCAGAGCAAATAATCTATTTTACTCCTTGAACGAGTTATTCAAACTGTGAAATGCTACAACACGACAGTCTATTTTTTAAGTAAAATATTTGAATTCCTCTTATTCAAATCCAATCACCAATTAAGTTATCAAAAAATATTTGAATATATTAAGTTATAGGCAATACTGGTTTAGAAAAACTAGAATAGTGACATAATTTCACTTTATCGAGCCTCAAATTCCATTTAGCTGGCCGTATATGGTGTACCCAAAGTATTTCCATACACCTATTAGCCCAGAAACCTGTCTGGTTGGCCCAGAAATCTGTCTGGTTGGCCCAAAAACCTGTCTGGTTGGTTTTTGTATAGTTGAAATCATCACTATCATTACTAAAAAAAATATGCTCATATGTACTCTCTTAAAATTCTCCATATTTGAATATCCATAGCAAATAATCTATTTTACTCCTTGAACGAGTTATTCAAATTGTGAAATGCTACAACACGACAGTCTATTTTCTAGGCAAAATATTTGAATTCCTTTTATTCAAATCCAATCACCAATCAAGTTATCAAAAAATATTTGAACATATTAAGTAATAGGCAATACTGGTTTAGAAAAACTAGAATAGTGACATAATTTCACTTTATCGAGCCTCAAATTCCATTTAGGTTACCGTATATGGTGTACCCACAGTATTTCCATACACCTATTAGCCCAGAAACCTGTCTGGTTGGCCCGGAAGCCTGTCTGATTGGCCCCGAAACCTGTCTGGTTGGCCCAGAAACCTGTCTGGTTGGTTTTGTATAGTTGAAAGCAACACTATCATTACTAAAAAAAATATACTCACATTTACTCTCTTAAAATTTTCCATATTTGAATATCCAGAGCAAATAATCTATTTTACTCCTTGAACGAGTTATTCAAACTGTGAAATGCTACAACACGACAATCTACTTTCTAGGCAAAATATTTGAATTCCTTTTATTCAAACCCAATCACCAATCAAGTTATCAAAAAGTATTTGAATATATTAAGTTATAGGCAATACTGGTTTAGAAAAACTTCATAACATATTATGCAATCCCAAATAGCACAGGAAGGAACATAGTACCATAGAAGTAGGAGGCCACGTGAGGGAGTTCTGACTCTTTTGAAAAGGTGTAGAGCATCCATTGGAATTTATTCCTAGGGCATCCATAGAAATGGTATCTATTACTCTATAAACGTAAAAATATGTCATATATATTAATATGCATTATTAATATCATGGAGTAACTTTGGACCTTTTGAATCTGTCCAAAAAAATAATTCATCATGTTTTCTTTTGATACTAGAGTTATTCTCTTTTCTTAGTTCATAATCAGTAGAATAATCATTATCCCATTTTGAGTCCTACACAATTTTCACTAGGATGTCACCTACAGGTTCAATATGCGTTTCGTCTTTTGAATCTGTTCCATAAAATATTTCATCATACCTTCTGTTGATACTAGAGTTACTCTCTTCTCATAGTTCAGACGAAGTAGAATAATCACCACCCCATTTTGAGTCATAGACAATTTTTATTCTAAAAATATTTAAGGTATACAATATATGGTTTACAAAAAAAAATGGAAAATACTATTACTACTACTAACAATCCACTCGCTCTATCATGAAAAAATCTGAAAATGTATAATATATAGTACAAAAGTTTTTCAAAAAAAATGAAAGTAGAACTACTACTGAGAATCCACTCGTTTTATCATGAAAATACCTGAAATTGTTTAAGGTAATGTATGAATGGCTTGCAAAAACAAGAACATAGAACTACTACTACTAACAACTCGCTGTAATATAAAGCCACCTGAGGTAGCTACAGTTACGTTTTGAGGTATAGTATGAAAGACTTGCGAAAAATCGACAATACTACTATTACTAACAACTTGGTGCACTACTTTGCCACCTGAGGTCAACAAAAGACGTTTTATCAAGAAAAAATTAGAAAATTTAATGATTATAGTAAGAATGGCATGCCAAAACATAAAAATTCTACTACTACTAACAACTCGCTACAACACAAGGACACCTGAAGCCGATACAGCTATGTTATATCAAGACAATATCTGAAAATATTTCAGGTACAGAATAAATCGTTTACAAAAAAAGGCAAAATAATACTACTGCTAATAATCCACTCGTTTTATCAAGAATATACCTGAAAATATCTAAGGTATAGAATAAATAGTTTACAAAAATCATGAAAATAGAACTACTACTAATAACTGTAACAACTGTAACATTGTAACATAAAGCCACCTGAGGTAAATAAAGATTCAGTTTATCAAGAATATATCTGAAAATATTTAATGTATTGTATGAATGGCTTGGAAAAAAAACTGAAAATAGAACTACTACTAATAACTTTCTGTAACATAAAGTAACCTGAGGTCAATACAGATATGATTTATCAAGAAAATATCTGAAAATATTTAAGATATAGTATGACAGGCTTGCAAAAACATGATACTACTACTAGTAATTACAACTTACTGCCCTACTAAGCCACCGCAAGTAAACAAAAGTACGTTTTATGGTTAAAATATTAGAAAATTAATAGATCATAGTATGAATGATATTCCAAAATCATGAAAATACTACTACTACTACTAACAACTCGCTATAGCATAAGGACACCTGAGACTAATACTGCTACATTTTATCATAGAAATATCTGGAAATATTTAAGTTATAGTATGTAAGGCATGAAAAAACACGATAATACTACTAGGACTAACAACTTACTGCATTACTAAAATTAGAGATGCCCCAGAAGGCACAGGGCGAACAACAGGGCTAAAAAGATCATACACCTTTTTCTAAGCCAATCACAGAGCTACAAATACTGGGCTAAGTGACATCATCAGATTCTCTGGAATTTCAGCATTGAATTTTATGTCATTTTATTGCCATAATGAAAGTATTTGGTTATCCGTGATGTCACAATTCCACATTGAGACTTTGTTTATAATGTCTGCGCTTCGAACCTGAGATAACAGTTTAATTGAAAGCAATCAGGAACACACATCAGATAGACTGGATGATATAAATGTTATTGCAACACTAATTTATAACGTAAGTTCAGTTTATAAATAATTAATTGAGATATTTGCATGGTAAACTTTTAGCAAATCATATTATTGACTTAAGTGGATATACCACTCGATACTTTTTTTATGCTCTTTTCATATATAATATTAATTTTTGTCGGAAATGAATTTTATCCCCCACCCAAATTTATACCAATTCAGGGTATATATTTGCACATTAGGGGGGAGATGGGGTTGCAAGAAGCAAATATTAATTGTAACCAAGCTAGAATTTTTCTCTGAAGACATTAATTTATTTCTACTAGGCTAGTTTTTGAAAATGTTGTTTGGTATGAATTTTATGCCTATAAGCTGTGTGTTAGTGTGTGTTAACAAGATTTTTCTATCTAATTTTAAGCCTATATGTTGGAACTGTGTTATCAAGCCATTATATCTAAATACCCCTTGTTTCTAGAGCATATAACATTTTGATCGTTTTACATAATTTTTATAATATCTACATGATTTTATGCTATATTATGGCTTATTTTTTTGTCTCAGAAAACATGATACTCAAGCATTATATAACACACGAAGGAATTCAAAGTTCAGTTAATGCTAATGAAATAAGACACGATGAATATATAATAGTTAAGATAAAGTTTGGGCTATATATTTGCACATTAGGTTGTAAAGCATAGCATATAGTTAATACATAATCAAACCTAGGTACATCCCCTCCCCCCTTCTCAAAAAAAGGGGGTGTATAACACACGAAAGAATTCAAAGTTCAGTTAATGCTAATGAAATAAGATACGATGAATATATAATAGTTAAGATAAAGTTTGGGCTATATATTTGCACATTAGGTTGTAAAGCATAGCATATAGTTAATACATAATCAAACCTAGGTACATCCCCTCCCCCCCCTCTCAAAAAAAGGGGGTGTATAATAGATGGACCTAGGTTTGGTCTTTCACTACACTTTGTATGCTTTTTTCTCTACATGAAAGAAACTATATTTTAATTTCTTTTTAAGCATAATTTTGAAGAATATGTCCCTCCCACCATCAAAAATACAATTTTGTATTTTTTGTCCGAAGAAAGATGACGGATGTGTGTGTATTTTTTTGTTTTTTTTTTCCATCGGTGATTGTATCGATACATTAGTCGTTGAATATCAGGAGAGGTCTCATTCGAACGGAAATTAGAAGTTCTAGTGTCCTTTTTAAGTGACCGAAAAATTGGAAGGCAACTTGGCCCTCTCCCAAGCTCATTTTTTTCCGATATCACCCAATCAAAATTTTGAGATAGCCATTTTGTTCAACATAGTCGAAAATTTAATTAATATGTATTTGAGGATAACTTTATTCCCCCTAGTTTATTCCCCATAGTTTATAGCTTGCAGATAAGGACTGCAAGCTATAAGCTTTTCCCATTGTTTACATATAGTATTGGTTAGTTGGAAGTATACAGTTGTTTTCAGGAGGATATTTTTTTAGTGGGGGCGGGGTTGGAGCAGGAGTTACGGGGGAAATCTTTCCATGGAAGATATCTTTCCTTGGAGAAAGGAACATTTCCATGAAGGGGACGCCAGATTTCCCAGCATTATTTAAAAAACGATCAGAAATTAAATAAAAAAACAAGTTTTTTTCAACTGAAAATAAGGAGCAACATTAAAACTTAAAACGAACAGAAATTATTACGTATATGAGAGGCTTCACACCCTAGTGCTGTTTACACTAAAGTTTTTTAGTACTTTCAGAACAGCTATTTATTCTAATTAACCGGCCTTTGTGATTCAGGGGTTTGAGATTCGAACAAAATTCAAACTTTAGCGTAAGGAACGAGATATTGACTAGGGAGAGAACTCCCTAATATACGTAATAAGAACACACGAATACAGAAATTTGTTACGTAAGTTAATTTGTAAGTTACGTCAGAAAAAAATTTCTAGAAAGCCAATTAGCCAACAAAAGAAAAATTAATATGCGAATTTCGTTTTAATTATTCATTTATGGTGAGCCAAACTCGAAGCTGCGTTAATTCAAAAACGTTCAGAATTTAAATAAAAAAACAAGCTTTTTTTTAACTGAAAGTAAGGAGCGACAATAGGGACCTATCAGGAGGTCCCGCGATGACACCCATATATGGGCATAGACTCCCTAAGGGAAATGGATTTCCGAAAAATTTATAGCGTAATCGTAGCGGGTCAATGACCTTTTTTTCAAGGTCGATTTATTTGTTGTTTTGAAGTGTATAAACTCTGAGTCCACGATTACACCCATATATGGGCATAGTCTAATGGGGGGGATTATTAAAAGCTTGTTCTAAGTCTAATGGGGGGTTTTCAATTAATACTCTCTCTCTCTCTCTCATATATATATATATATATATATATATATATATATATATATATATATATATATATATATATATATATATATATATATATATTTATGGGGAGTTTTCAATCAATTCCTCAGTTGGTGTTTCACGATCATCATAGCTAAGTAGAAACGAAGCTTTACGTAACGGGTAATTAAATCAGTGATCCAAACGGGGAGCATATATTAATGGCCATGCTGAGTCGAAATCAGATTGAAAGGATTCAGATTCCTTAGGGAACGATTGGAACCACAAGAACAAACTATATTGAGAAATACTAACATAAAGAGAAATAAATAAGAAAGTAATGTATTTATTTTTACTCACATGATCGGTACAAAGCTTGTCGGCCATATCAAAAATATTTCAAAGTCATTTACACTAAGATAAAATTGTTTTCTGGGGCAATATAATGCAAAAGTTAATTCACTGATAATAAATGATTTCAAAAGTTCATTCTAAATAGACTGCAATTAAATTCACATAAGACTGCTTCTATACTCACATAAAACTCATCGTAGACTCTCCTAGACTGTCGCTAGACTGGCGCAAAAATTGCTAAGTCCTAACAATATACTGTTTCCGATTTCGCCAGAGGTTACGTTTAGGCATTACTAAAAAGTATGTTACATTGGCCCTATTGGTTCAGACAGTATGTCCTATATCAGTATTGGACGGGGATACACCAATGGGCTACTTGAATCTTGACACGATTTATAACTTTAAAATATCACTTTGGAATTTTTCTTAACAAAAAAAAGTTTTACATTGTATTTTTTTGCTAGCGAGATGTCACTTAGTTTCCAGAAGACTTAAAATTTATATCTGTAAAAGTTGTTAAAGGACAATAGGATTTAGTTACATTGAAATACATCATTTTAAACTTAGTTTTCAGAACAATGCAAATAGATTACACAAAAGTATTTGGTATCTCAAATGACAATTTTTTGTATAGTATATTCCATATTCTGTTGATATTTTGGAATTTAAAGCTCTCAAGAGTAAAGATACATTGTTAGTCGCCTGTCATATAAGATTTGGTCAGACTGATGTTTATTGCATACGTTGGCGACGCAGAAGCGGATTTATTTATTACATTTTCTCTGGGAAAGATTTTGACAATGTATGTTTGAATAAGATACATTTGTTTCGCTATTTTTAAATTGAACACTTGAGTATTACTTGATCTGAAGGTTACTTGAATTTTTAGGTTCATATTTTGGGTGATTTTATTTTACTTGGGTAATTTTAATTGGAGAATTTTTAGGTTTTTGAAAATTGATCCCATTACATATCATCCTTCCCATTCTTAACGATGTCCTTATCGTTGTGTTACCGATACTCTTTCTACTTTTCGAATTTAGATCTCGCTTTAAAAGAATTTAACTTGTTACTTATTACTTGAATTAGCTCAGCTTTGGTAAAATGTGTATTTTTTTCATACTCCCGATTGTTTTATGAGACTACATATATGAAGACATTACTTTAAAGTCCATCACCTATTCACTCTATTTGGCGAAAGGGCAAACGAGTTCCTATTGACTAACACATTAGGTTATATGACTACGTACACAATTATTATTTCCTCCACCTAACACTAAAATTACCTTCATCTGATATGCTAATTCTAATGAGGGGGGGGGGGGTTAATAAAAAAGGAAGTCTTCAATAAAAGATTTCGTTCTTGTACTTTAAAGTAATTCTTTGTATAGGAGTTTTCAGTTAATTATTTCTATGGATAATATTCAGTTAAACTCTTAGTTGACGGTTCGCGAGTAGTACACCTGAGTGGAGGTAGAACTTCTTGTGTGGGGAGCTTATATTAATGGCCATTCAGAGTCAAAATCAGATTGAAAGGTTTCAGGTTCCCTTGAGAGCGAGTGGAGCAACAAGGACAAACTATCTTGAGAAATACTAACATAAAGAGAATAAAATAAGAAAGCAATGTATTTATTTTTACTCACATAATCGGTACAGAGCTTGATGGTAATATCAGAGACACTTTGCCGTACAAGACATTAAGACAAAATTGTTGTCTGGAGCGATACAACGCAAAAGTCAATTCACTGATAATAAGTTTTCTCAAAAGTTTATTCTAAATAGACTGCAAATAAACTCACATAATACGATTCAAAAAATTCATAATGGACTCTTCCAGGACTAGACTGGCGCAAAATTGCTAAGTCTCAACTATCTACTCTCTGCAATTTTGCCAGAGGTTATGTTTAGGAGTTACTAAAAATACTTTACACTCATTCTATTGGTTCCACTGTACGTCCTATGTTACTATTGGGTAGTGATATACAAATGGGCTACTTGAGTTTAATTACAATTTATGACTTTTACGATATCTATTTGGAATTTTTCACAACAAACAAAGTTTTACATTGTAACATTTAATTACGATTTATGACTTTTAAGATATCACTTTAGAATTTTCCATAACAAAGCAAAGTTTTACATTGTAACTTTTTGCTAGCGAGGTGTCACTTAGTTTCCAAAAGACATGTAATTTATTTCTGTGAAAGTCGTTAGACGACAATACGATTTAATTACATTGAGATACAAAGTTCTAACCTTAGTTTTCAAAACAAAGAAATTAGATTATACAAATATATTTTGTATCTTGGGTGACTATCTTTTTGCATAATAAATTCTACCATCTCTTGATAGTTTGGAATTTTAAGCTCCTAAGATTTAAATTACATTGTTAGTCACCTGTCATATAAGATTTGGTAAGACTGATATTTATTGCATACCTTGGCGACGCGGAGTCGGATTTATTTATTACATTTTCTGTGGGAAAGATTCTTACAATATAGGTTTGAATTAAGCACACTCGTTTCACTATTTTAAACCGAACGCTTGAGACTTGCTCAATCTGTAGGTTACTTAAATTTTCAGGTTCATATTTTGGGTGATGTTATTTTACTTAGGTAACTTTAATTGGAAGATTCTGATGTTTTTGAAAATTGATCCCATTACATATCATCTTTCCCATTCTTAACGATGTCCTCATCGTTGTGTTATGCTACTCTCCCTACACTTTCAAATTTTGATTTTTCTTTAAAAGAATCTATCTTAGTACTCAATACTTGAATTAGCTCTGCTTTGGTAACATTTATACCTTTTTCATATCCCCGATTGCTCTATTAGACTATATATATAACAACATTACTTTTAAAGTTGATCACCTACTCACTCAATTTGGCGAAAGGGCCAAAGAGTTCCTATTAACTAACAAATGAGGCTATAGAATAGATAATAATTATTATTCCTCCACCTAATATTAAATTTCCTTCACCTAACGCTAAGATTACCTTCACCTGAATGCTAATAATTCTACATGGTTCTAACTAATTAAGTTCTGCGTTTGCAACTATTCTATAACTTTAAAAAAAATAGTACATGTTTACTTTTTCTAATACTTGACTGTACTTCTACCTGACGCTATAACGATAAGATAAATAACTGACTTCCATAATATTGGTATGTAGAATTAGATAATTTGCAAATAAAAGGTTCGACTCATTAATAGGTTTTTAAGCTTAATGTCTGATTGCAACACTGGGATAATGTAATTTACGCTTGTTTTCATTTATTTTATGAAAAGTTTCTATATATTCACTAGAGTTATAAGTTACATACATAAGATTCACACTTACTTCATTATACTACGTGTCTATAATACTCACATACGTTATCACTCTTACTTTGGGCTTCCATTCAATTAATTGCTGGGTTGGCTAATTGTTTATGGTTTGTCTTCGTGGTGTTTCACTTTTTGGCACTTGCTCCTTGGGATAGGCCTTTACATTGTTCATAAGTATGACTATTGCACAAAATTGTCCGTGCGTGGTTTGTCATGTTAAATACGAGGGGTTGATGTGACAGGGACGTTGAAATGTTTATTGGGTACATAATCCTTGGGGAATTGATTACATGAAATGGGTATCTTGATCACTGGGCTGGGTTTCTCTTCTTGGCCACTTTTATCTTCGGGAAAATGCAATACTCGTACAGTCTGTACTTCCCGTAAATTACACGTTCAGTCCTTCTTTTATTTGGACCATGGGCTGTGTTACAACATTTAACGATAACTATGGCATGATCAAAACTTGAACTTAGGGCCTTGGCTCGACGCATTGTCTTTGATTCTTGTTTTAATGATACCCAATCAATGAGGGCTTAGTCATTGGGATTGTGGCTAAGATATCTTGGTTTGGTCTCTTCTCTAACACTTTATTTTGGGAATGGTTTAGTTCTGCGACGTCTACTAATTATTGGATAGTGTCAAAACTTAAGCTCGGGATCTTGGTTCAACATATTGTCTCTGACTTGGGGCTTAAAATATATAATCTCTGATGGATTGGCTCCAGAACATTCTTAGTTTTACGACATTGTTTAGGGTAGTGATATCTGGTATTAGGTTTGGCTGACTTCGATTGTCATCAGGTTATCGTTTTCAGGTGTTTCCTTGGTGAGCACTTATTGGTGGTTGACGAATGATGAGAGTAGATGCTACTGGGTTGTATCCGTGTTGCGTGGTGGTACACCAATAATTAATTTGCACTGATTACTCTGCTTCCTGGAATATAAATATCCGGGCAGAATCATATGCTCTTTATAATTACATAAATTAAAACACATACATCAATAAAACACAATTTACGCAATATTATACGGGGACTATTGTTTGAAATAATAGTCGTGATTAGTTTTGCGAATAATATCAATTTAATATGGGTAAGGTTAAACTCAAAAATAAAACTAATAAGATCAATTTTCATTCTTTTACATGCATAATGCAGCAATCACTAGATGATTATGAGATAAGCTAGGTAATCATAAGAAAAATGATTGTGTATACGAAAAATAACACTATATAAGATTTTTAAAATTTGGTGATTATATGTTTACATGTATATATGTGCATTTAACAAATATTCAATACATTTTTAAATGTTATTCAAAACTCATCTACTTTAGCATTTAATTTTCAATTATAAGACTACATGCGAGGTAGGTTACATGGTTTTATGAGAGGTCTGGATTTACTCAAAATTTTCAAATCATTACTGTTTATGCGCATCCATGCCGCTTAAGAAATATGTCTTTGCTGCTGCATGGGTTTGAACAAAAAAGAATAAGTGGAAATTGGGGACTGGACATGGCAGGAATGAGGACCTCTACTCCCATTTGCTCGATCATGCCCTCCCTTATTTTTTGCTTAAGGGTTATCAGGGAGTTCTGGGTTTAGGTTTTGCATCTCACTCGACTCGATATGATCTGTATTTGCTCTTTTTCTACGTGTTATCATAATTCTTCCGTAGTTTAGGTTCAATAACCTTCTTATAGTTATCAAGATCATGGACACTAGTCTTACCGTCAGGGGGATATTCCACCAAAAATTGGTTGAGAATAGTCCGTATCTGCTTTCTACATACGTCAATCTTTAGTTTTCGTTAGTGAATAAGGGAATTTGAAAGTTTAAGGCTTCTCTTATTTTTGTTAGTGGTAATGTCCCCTTGATATTCTCTATTTTTGACCAAATTGTGTCTCTTACTTCTTCGTTCTCTATATTAGGAATCGTATGCGATAAATTGACTGGCTTGAATTTTAACACCTTGGGGCTTATTATATTCGTGCTGGTGGTTATAAGTGGTGTCTGTACGGTGGCTTCTTTGGTTACTAATCGACACCCTTTTTTTATGGTTATTGTTCCCACGTCTTGTAACAGTAGTTCAGTTCTGTACCTTGGATCGATTTTTTCTGTGTAATTATAACACGAGATAGTCCCGACAGTTTCTTTTGGGACAGAAAATAGCCGCAGGTCATTCCTGAGATGAATGAACATTTTTCGTTTAGTACTGCTTACTAGCGCTTCACATGAATTGCGAATTTCTTCTTGTTGAGTTTTTTTTAAGAATATATCTAACATGCCGGATCCAGGTTTTACGTTATAAATAAGCAGGGTTAGTGACATACTAGGTTTTTGAATGCTACGCATTCCTTAAGGCCCTGTGAATTTGATAAGGCGTATTTCCTTCTATTTTGATCGACTAGCAAGTATTCCGCTTCGAGGGTGATAGTCCTGAACGAATTAGTTTTGCCTATATTGGCTGGAAACGTAAAAACTTTATACAAGTCATATATGGATTGTTGATTTATTAATGGAATTGTTACCACTGCATATAGTTGTTCGTTTATTTCCGTAATGTGAACTTTCAGCTTGGTGTAATAGTGGAATAGGTTTGCTACTTCTGGTTCTGTTGGTAGGTGTAGACCGAATGATATATGAGTTTTCATTTCATCTAGGATACTTTTTAGGTTCGAAAGATCCACCAGGTCATACGACAAGGTTCCTCCAGTAAGGGCAAATAATACAAATTCAAATTTGCTGACGTCAGTTGCCAGGTTAAGTAATGACATTGTTACTATGTCTAGTGATACCCTAGTGAGGCCCGAATCGGAAATAACACGATCTACTTCATTTTTTAAATAATTCATAATGCATACTGTCTTTGATATTTTCTATGAAGTTGCCTCAATTTTATCTTTCTGATAATTGGCTATACTAGCTTGTACTTTTTGGACGTGTAAGGTTGAGTTCATGGCTTTATTTAGTTTTCTTACGTTTTCCCTTAGGAAATCCAGGTCCCCTTTGGTCGATAGCCCAAACAAGCGTGAGGCTAATTCTCCTACTATTGGTACTAGACTAGCTGATCTTCGGTATTTGCTTTTTCGGAAGAATACTTCAAAGATTCTTGCGGTACTTTGCTTTAATTTTTGTATTTCTGTATTGAATAATTCAAATAGTGCTTCCAGTCTCTATGTATACAATATTAAGAAAGATTGGTGAATTAATACTCTTAGGGCATTTTTCCCATTTAGCTCCGGTAATGATTTGACGTAGTTTTTGGCGGGTTCGTCGGCCATAGCCAATCTGGCATATGTGTATTTGCCGTCAATTGTCCAGCATTTCTCGGGTACGTATTTTTCTTTCCTTTTACTATCAGAAAATTTCCTTTTGTTTTCCGCATGGCGTCCTTAAACTAATTTCGTTTGAGTCTTGGTATGCAATATTGGGAGTCTTGCTCTTAAATTTATGTACATTTTACCGAAGGAGTGGGTCTTTGTAAATGTTGGTCCTGTGGACCATGACCATTTTGTAAACGTCGTTGGTTTCGAATGTGTTCCGGTAATTAATTTTTCTTGGAAGAATTCATTAAGTTTGATTATCTCTGGACTTGTAGTGGTGTAGTGGACTAGTCCATATAAAACGAACGGCTAATGTGTACATTTATTTTGAAGCTTTCCCCAGGAAAAAATTCTCCATAGAAAGATCGTCCTTTGTAACCTGTTAGCTAAGCTGATACATTTGAGGCTCAAAATAACTGTCTACAATGGTGTATCATAGGGCATTACCTATTATGGAGGAGAGCCAGTGGATCTGTGTGTTTCTAGAGGGGAAGGGGAGAGTTTGACTAAAGCCTAAAGAAAAGCCTTTTTTTTGCCAAAATTTTCTAACTGTTCTTGAGCGTTCAAATTAATACAGAGCAAAATTTGGGGGGTAGAGATTATGCTCGAATTCCCGTTTATCACTAGAAATATATTTGGACTAAGCGTGTAATTGGGTGCTGCTGATTGATAGCTCCTTCTTTTTACATAAAAAAATTGTCAACATTAAAGATTAAAATCGTACGCTTATCATGCACTTTGTGGAGAGTTTGCCGGAGGGGGGGGGAGTGTGAATGCTACTGGGGAATTTTCCTAAACGGAAGGGAAGGGAGGAGGCAGATGCTACTTGAGTAGGAATAACCTAATGACTCCCGTACGAACACATGTGCTACCATCTACAATTGAGTCTAACGGTGACGGAACATATTTTATTCATTGATTATCGATCGAGTCTAATGGGGTCAAGGATGATTTATTTGTTGTTGTTTGTCTAGGTGTAATGACTCTAGGGTGAAGTTTGCACATGCGCACTAGTGGATTTCCGAGAACTTGATTTGCATAATCGAGGGGAGTTATTGATCCCCGAAAGGGGAATTTATTTCTTCTTTCTAAGGGGAATTATTGCCTCATGAAAGGGGAATTTATTTATTGTTTCTATGTGTAATGACTCCGGGGTGAAGTTTGCACATGCGCATTAACGGGAAGAGATGTATTGATCGACTCGGGGGAAGTGGATCTCTGATAAATTAATTTACATAATCGGTGGGGTAATGCATTGATCCACAAGTCTAACGGGAAGAGGATCACGTGTTTCCTTCTAGGCCAATCAGGGAAGTTATGTAAGGTTTCCCATTACATGACAATTTGCCCTTAAGATTTTATATATAAGCATTGTGGTTTTTCTATAATAAAGTTTTAAGACACATTGGAACAAGCAACGGATATCATTGACTTGGAAGCTTTGGCTACATTGATTTATAATGTGAGTTCTGTTTAGTAGATTTTCTTAGTTTATTTCCAAATAAAATTAAAAAATAGTCCCACTCTAGTAAATTCAAATTCATGTTATACCCCTCCCACACAATACAAACTCCAGTATATAATGAGGGCAAGTGGCTCCCCAAGCCCTTTTCCGACAAATACATCTGATAGAAAAATTTGAGGTAGCCATTTTGTTAAAAATAGTTCAAAGAATCATATAACAAAACTGCTGTACGTATAGTCATTTCGTTAAAGAATAGTTCAAAGGTAAGACAAGAAAAAACTCCTGTGTCTACATACCCCCCCCCCAGGGCCGGAGCAGGAGTTGAAAGTATCGCTCTGGGGGCACATATGGCTCTTATGGAATGTACACTCTTATAAACTTCAGAGAGGGTTCATTTGAATGGAAATTAAAAGCTGTAGTTCATTTTCTCAGAGTGAAAAAGATAGGAGGGCAACTAGCCCCTCCCGCCTTCCCACACCTTTGGGCGTATTGGATGGATAAACCCATCTGATTGAAATTTCAATTAATCATTTTGTTAAAAAAAAGTTCAACCATCAGATATTGAAACTCCAGGGTCGACACAACCACCCAGGGCCGAGGGACAGGCGTTGTAAGTTATAATATGGGGATTTATATGGTTACTATAGAAGGGATACTCGTATAAACTTCAGAGAGGGCTCATTTGATTGAAAATAGAAAGTTCTAGTTCATTTTTAAAGAGTCAAAAGAGACTGAAGCTTAATCTAGTCCACCACACCCTTTTTCCCAAAGCCCATCTGGTAAAATTTTGAGATATCAATTTTGTTAAAAATAGTTCAAACATCCAATAATAAAAACTCTGAAGTTGACACAAACCCATTTTTTCACTTTGATATTGTAACTTTGATATCAGTTTTGATATTTGGATGAACATTTGATTTTTCTTTTAAAAGTTTGATTATGAAATAAGGAATTTTTAAAAATTTGAAATTTTTTTGAATTAAAAACGAACAAAAATAAATTAAAAAAAAAAAATTCTGAAAAAATGACTTTTTTCAAAGAAAAGTAATGGGCATTTGAAACTTAAGCTCAGAAGATACAAATACATTTTAAGATTCAAACTCAAAACGGCCAGAAATTACTATTAAAGAATAAATGAAACCCAAATCGAACAGAAATTAAATAAACAATCATAGCAAAAACATACAACAAGTAATGATATAAATGAATATATATATCTTAAAGCGAGTAATGCTTAGATTGAATATGAAAATTAAGCTTAAGACGAAAAAAATATTTTCCAATTGAAGTACAAATGAAACTTAAAACGAACAGAAATTAAAGAAACGATCAATGCAAACAAACATACAATAGCTATTAATGTAAATTAATAAATAAATCTTATAACGAGTGAAACTTAAATTGAATGTGCAAACTAAACTTGAAACAAACCAAAACCACCACAAACAAGAGTTTGGGTATGACCTCCTTTTCTCACTGTAAAAGTCTAAAACCTACTGCGTCTAAAGCGCTTTACTGAAAATTATATGCGTCTTGAACAGTCTTGGAAAGTATTAAAAACATTAAATTGAATATTTGATGTATAATGATATTAATCGTTTAAAGATCCATCAGTTCAAGAATTTATTTCGCTGTAATTGTGTTTTTAGTTTCAATGCTGTAAGAACTGGAAAAGAAAGTATTTGTAATATTATCCGTTTTCAGTTAAGTGCCAATGACGTAGTAGGCTTTCAGTTTTTGTTTACTGTTAGGAAAGGAGGCAGTATCCAATCACTTGTTTGTAGGGAAACAATATTCGTCTGTAACAACTTTAAAAAGAGCTAATACATTAAACTGAATATTTGATGTATAATGATATTAATTGCTTAAATTTCATCAGTTCAAAATGTTACTATAATTTTAATGTTTGTTTTCAGAGATAAGTACAAAAGAAAATATTTGTCACAAAATTGGCTTTCAGTGAAGCGCCAATGACGCCGTAGCTTTTAGACTTTTACAGTGAGTGAAGGAGGTCATTCCCAAATTCTTGTTTGTGGTGATTTTTGTATGTTTCAAGCCTTATATGCATATTCAAATTAAGTTTCACTCGTTTTAAGATTTATTTATTAATTTACATTAATATCTATTGCATGTTTGTTTGCATTGATTGTTTATTTAATTTCTGTTCATTTTAAGTTTTATTTGAACTTCAATAAAAAAATAATTTTTTCGTCTTAAGCCTGATTTTCATATTCAATCTAAGCATTACTCGCTTTAAGATCAATTTATTCATTTATATCATTACTTGTTCTATGTTTTTGCTATGATTGTTTATTTAATTTCTGTTCGTTTTTGGTTTTATTTATTCTTTAATAGTAATTTCTGGTCGTTTTTAGTTTGAATCTTAAAAGGTATTTGTATCTGCTGAGCTTAAGTGTAAAATGGTCTTTACTTATCTTTGAAAACCTTATTTTTTCGGAAAGTTTTTTTTAATTGATTCAAAGAAAAATCTAACAGCTATGCCAAACTTCCTTAACAACTCTCTGAAATTATATATCGTGGAGAGAAATGGCAACCTTATACCCATCATATTGCTTCAGATCTCTGGGCTGTATTCTCTAAAATATATATATTTCCTCGCTAAAAATATCTCAATAATATAGGAATCAGCAATAGGCCAAAGGGGGGGGGGAGAGGACTTTCAAAAAAACTGGTAACATTCTAAATGACATATTTGATAATGTGATGTAAAAAGTAACAGAATTAGCTGTACAAAGCATCTGCTTGTCTAAGTGCCGAAAGATTATGTCAGAAATGACGTTCTATTAACTTTTTTCTTACACATTTTTTAAACTATTAATGGAGCCTCTATAATGAAAATTGGGGGTATTCTAAAAGAGATGGAAGGGTGGGGGGCCTTGGAGGTTGGTGGTAGGAGACATCTGGAGGTTGAGGTCCTTGGTGCTTGTGGATCTTGATGGTTCATACTCATAATCGTCTCACTAATCCAATATTGTGACTTTTCAACAGCATCCGCTCTTTCAAAGAGAATTTTAATCTGTAATTTTGAATGCTTTTTGTGATCCTGGTTAAACATGCGTAAAATTTTTCTCAATTTACGAAGATCAGCCTGCATTTTGCCATCTTCTTGTATTTCTGAATGTAATTTTTCCCCCTGTCCTTATGCGTTCTTCGGTACAACCTCGCAGAGGTTTTAATTGTTTCATTATAGCTTTTATCACCCCAGTATCTACCTATTATTCTATTAGCAACTTTTTTCTTATGTTTGTATCGGTAATCTTGATCAATATTGCACATAAAAAATTAAGTTTTACGTTAAAAATTGATTCTATTTAAAAAAAATTAAGTACAAATGGTACCTGATCTAGAGATTTCCTTTAAAATGAACCATTGTACAACTCTTAACGATATTTCAGTGCCAAGCTATCTGTGGAAAAGAAAGAAAAAAAAATGTCGTTTAGGCAAAATGCTGTAATAGCTGCCACTTTTCTTGATTTTCAAGCCAATATATTTCCCTTGCTGTTCAAACCAAATGACAGAAAGTTTTCTATACAGGGGTTTCAGACATAGTGGTTCTAATGGTGTGCTTATTGTTTTGGTCTGACATTTTTTTTAGGAGCTGACTTTTTATATTTCTTAACATTGGATGTGATCGTCTCCTACTAGGGTGCTAGCTACCGCTGCAACCCGGATCTATGGAAAAGAAAAAAAAACAAAAAAAAGATACCATTTAGGTACATTGCTGTAGTAGCTGCCACTTTTCTTGATTTTCAAGCCATTATATATCCCTTGCTGTCCAAGCTAAGGGAAAGAAGGTTTCCTATATAAGGGGTTTGGACAAGGCGGTCCAAGTGATGTACTTTTTGTTTTTATTTGACTCTTTTAATAAGTAGTTATGTGTTATTACATTTATTAACATTGGGCATGATTGTCTCTTACTAGGCTACTAGCTACCGCTGCAACCTAGACCAGTCATAATACTACCACTGAAGCTATGGCTACTACTAATAATTAATATTTCAGTTACTACGAGCTAGTGTTCGTTCTTTATTATAGCCCGTTTGTGGAGAATATCGTGGGTAAAGTCAATTTTATTGATTTTCAAGCCAATATAACTTCCTTGCTATTTGAGCCAAGGGACAGTAATTTTGCTAAATAGAGATTTTGCACAAGGCGGTTTTAATAGTTTACTTCTTGTTTTGATCTAAATCTTTTTTCAGGAGTTATGCGTTAGTTAATTTTTACTATGGGGCTTGATCGTCTCTTACTAGGTTGCTAAATAACGCTGCAACCCGGATTCTATACAGTTCATTACTACGAACTGTTTGATTATAACTTATAGCTTATTTATGCTACCATGTAGGTTTCTGCGGAAATTTTTTCTTTTCAGAACTGCTATGGCGTACAATTTTTTCTTTACCATAATCAACTACGGTAGATCAGTCTTTTATGTAAACTTTACTTACCTTTACTGTAATTAAATGGCCTATAAAATCTAGTATAGGCAATATGTTGTTCTTTATTATAAAATTATGTACAAAAATCAAATATATTTGAAAAGACTGCAGTATGAAAAGACATCAAAAATGAAGTTTTTGGTGGAAAAATTTATTGTCTTTTAGAAATAATTTATTTTAGTTACAAAAGAATTTTTTTTCCAATTAATTTCTTTTAAAATGAGCCATTTAACAATTTTCTACGATTTTCGAAAAGAAAAAAAATGACGAAAAGCTTAAATTACGAAAAAAAAATTACGAAAATTACGATTACGAAAAGAAAAAAAAAGAAAAAAAAATATGCCATTTAGGCAGAATGTTGTAGTAGCTGCCCCTTTTCTTGATTTTCAATCTTCAGAAAAGAAAAAAAAAGAAAAAAAATATGCCAATTAGGCAGAATGTTGTAGTAGCTGCCACTTTTCTTGATTTTCAGACCAATATATTTCCCTTGTTGTTCAAGCCAAGGAACAGAAAGTTTCCTATACAGGGGTTTCGGACAAGGCTGTTCTAATGGTGTACTTTTCGTTTTGATCTGACTCCTGTTTTAGGAGCTATGGAGTTTTATATTTCTTAACATTGGACTTGATCGTCTCTTACTAGGTTGCTAGCTACCACTGCAACCAGGATATATGTTCAATTCTCCTTTTGAGGAAAGTTTTAATGTATTGACTTTAAATATAACTGTACAAGCCTATACTATAGTTAAGTTGCCTATGCAAGTTTGTATAGGCAATAGGTTGGTCCATATTAAACCCACAAAATGACGTAACGAGTTACTTGAAGCAAAAGGAAAACCAAACTAATTAAAAAAATTAATATATTTTTCCGATTCGAATTAAAAAATTAAAATTATTAATAAGAAACCATAAATATGTTTGCAGCTTGCAGTTAAATAAAATTATTTTATTTAATATTTTCAGGAATTATTCTTGTTTCAGTTGACACAGCCCCATAAACACCTTTCAGTTACTATAGGTTAGAGTTTGTTCGTTATCATAAATCTTTTAATTTAAAAATTCGGTCAAAAGTACGTTCTTTACTATAAACTTTACTAACCTATTCTATAGTTAAGTGGTTATAACCACTGCAACCCGGATTTCTTTTAATACTTCAGTTGCTATGGGCTAGACATCATTCTTCAATGTAACAAACAGGAAAAAGCCTACGGCTGTTCTTCTATGAAATGGTAAGAGACGAACCTCAAAGAATCACGTAGCTAACTAAGTCCAGTGTATGCAATGTTTTGTTATTCTAATGATCATCTTTTAATGTATCAAACAATCGAGCAGCTAACTGAGTCCAAAGTATGCAGTGATTTGTTATTCTAATTATCATCTTTTAATGTAAATATTAGCTAACACTGCAACCCAGATTCAATTATTATGGGCTTTACTGTTCGTTCTTTACAGTGAATATTCTCTCTGGAAAAGCAGATTTTTTTTGAGAAGTCAGCTAGAAATGCTTTCGCAAACCTTCATAGTATATCCAAAAGAAATGTTGCATGTTTAATGAAAAGCTTCCAAGGTGTGCACTGGCAACTGTGGAACAGTTGATAGATGTAATGGAAAATATTAGATATCACTGTGGATATATGGAGGCATAACTGTCCTTTACTTAGTTTCAGCTTTATTCGATGATGGAGCCTTTATGTACTAAGTACATCCAATGACTATGACGTCATTGATTAATCTTGTACATAAAAAATTAAGTTTTTCGTAAAAAATTGATTTTATTTATAAACAAAATTAAGTACAAATGATATTAGATCTGGAGATTTCATTAAAATGAACCCTTGAACAAATCTTAACGATGTTCCAGCGCCAAGCTATCTGTGGAAAAGAAAGAAAGAAAAATAAAATGCCGTTTAGGCAAAATGTTGTAGTAGCTGCCACTTTTCTTGATTTTTAAGCCAATATATTTCGCTTGCTGTTCAAGCCAAATGACAGAAAATTTCCTATACGGGGTTTGAGACATGGTTGGTTCTAATGGTGTACTTTTTGTTTTTATCTGACATTTGTTTTAGGAGCTGTGGGTTTTTATATTTCTTAACATTGGACGTGATTGTCTCTTATTGATACTAGCTAACGCTGCAACCCAGATCTATGGAAAAGAAAAAAAAAAGAAAAAAAGTACCGTTTAGGTAGATTGCTGTAGTAGCTGCCACTTTTCTCGATTGTTTTAATGTGAATCTACTGTTAGGATTTATGGGTTATTATATTTTTTAACATTGGACCTGAACCTTTCTTACTAGGTTGCTAGCTAATGCTGCAACCCCGATACAACCAAGATATTGGTTTTTCAACATAATTTATTTCTTACTAGTTTTCAGCTCTATCTACTGAAACTCATATAGTCCCCCTTTTTAATGAGCTGCATCCATATTTTATTCAATATATTAAATATTTCAGGTTGTATAGCCTAGAGTTCGTACTTTATTATCTAGGGGGGGGGGGGGGTTGGATAAGAGATTCTAACGGGGGATCAATAATGGGTTGAGTGGGGGAAAATTATCAACGGTTATTACTATATAAATTCTTTTCCACTGATTCTGGATTCTACTGTTAAAGAACCTCACAATAAGGCATAGCCATAACATCTAGGGTCGTCGCGTCATATGGTTCTACTTATTACCTGTACGTTAGATTATATAGATCAGATTCCTTAGAGAGTGAATTGGAGGCACAAAGGATTAATTTTTTGAGAAATACTATAAAAAAAACGTGAATAAGAAAGTAATGGATTTACTTTTTACTCACATGGGTAGTACAGGACTGTTCAGGAATATTAAATAAAATAGCACTTCAATATACTGGTAGGGGCACTATGGTTATAGAGAACATTTGTTATTACATTAAATCCAAAACTCGTCACATGGTAGACTCGGAATTAGCTGCATAAAAGCTGACACTAGGTTTTTCATACACTGAGCATAGACTCAAACTGGACTCAAACTAAATTGTAAACTCACTGCTTCTAGATTCAAAATTTACTCAAAATGGACTCAAAATAGACTGCAAAATTCACTAACATTTTGCGTAAACGGTATCTTTTTATTGTTTTCCTTTTTATTTTCAACAGAGAGATTGGCACTGAAATATCTTAAACAGTTGTTCAAAGGATCATTTTAAAAACCTTTTTGGATTAAAATTACATTAACAGATGAACTGTAGCCCATAGTAACTGAAATAATAAAAGGAATCATTATTTACATGATTGTTTTAATTATCAAACAGTTTGTGGTAACGAACTGTATAGTAAGAGCAACTCACCCAAAACTCTAACCGCCCAAAACTCTAAGAAACAGAATTTTGATAGCAATAGATACATCAGAAGAATTGGATTTTTATGTTGATTTAAATATAAATATACTTATACCCTTCAAAAGTTAAAAGCCAAAGAAAATTTTCCTTATTTTCGAAAAAAAGGGGAAACACCCCTTAAAAGTCATAGAATCTCGATGAAATTTCACCATTAGATTCAGCGTATTAGACTACCTATAGAGTTGTCAAGCCTTCTATCTGAAAAATGTAGATTTTCTATATTTTTTCAGAAGAAAGATCACGGTTGCGTGATTATTTGTTTTTTTCTTTTTTTACCAGGGCTTACATAGTTCGTGGTAGCCAAATGTATAGTAAGAGTGACTCGTATCAATAGTAACCGAAACTCTAAAAACGGAATTTTAATATCAATAGATACGTCAAAGAATTGGATTTTTATGCTGATTTTAAATATGTAAATTTCATCAAGTTTACTTTTACCAATCAAAAGTTACGAGCCTGAGAAAATTTGCAACATTTTCAGAAAAGGGGCGAAACAACCCCTAAGAATTATAGAATCTTAATGAAAATCATACCATTAGATTCAGCTCATAAGAAAACCTAACTGTAGAGGTTTCAAGCTTGTATCTGCAGAAATATGGAATTTTGTAGTTTTTGCCAGAAAAAAGATCACGGATGCGTTTTTGTTTATTTACCTTTTTATTTTTACCAGGGCTGATCGTATCGACCCATACATCCTATAATTTTGCGAGAGAACTTCGTTTAACAGAAACTAAAATTTCTAGTGCCCTTTTTAGTCAATTTCTTGAAATTAGGTCTTAGCGGACGACAACCACCCTCACAGCCCTTAGGGTAGGATTTGCAATTTATGCCCTGGGGGCATATAAGGTGTTTATAGGAAGTGTTACCTTAGAAACTCAAAAAGGGCTCATTCGATTGGAAATCGAAAGGCTTAGTGCCCTTTTTATTAGTGGAAAGTGATTGGAAGACGCCAAACTACCCATTTGAATTTATGTTTAAAAACTACATGTTCCCATAAGACTAAATCAAAATGCACTGTGTTAATACTAATTCCCAATAAGGCATCTCAGCAGTATCCCAAGAACGACTGAGGGTTTTATGTTCAAACTTTTGGGGCTGCTTCTGCTCTTAAGATTTACCCAAATCATAATACCGTAAGTGTATCCAAGCCAAGCTATCAAAAAAAGTAAATAGATTTTTTTGCGAACGGTATCAAGTTTTCCATTTCAGGTCAACTAGACAAGGTATGAAACTTAATTAAACACTTCTATTTGTGTCCACACTTTTAAGAGGTGTTTATCGTTAAAAATTGCTGGAAAATTTTTCTCTACCATACAAACAGCAGGCCAAACTATAAATCTTTTTTAAAAAAATCAAAGAGATTTAAAGTATTATTTTCTTTTTCTCTAAAAAGACTATGTCAATATAAAACGAACAGAAATTAATTAAAAAAACTTATTACACAAAATAAGTTTTTCAAAGAAAAGTAAAGATCTCCATTAAACAAAAATGAGCAAAAATAAAATAAAATAATCTACCAAGCGTGAAACTACCACAAATCAGCATCGATAATTAAATGAAACCCAAAATGAACGGAAATTAACTATGAATAACTGAGTCAAACTCAAAATGAGCAGAAATTAACATAACTTACACCCAAAACCACTATGCCTTCCCAAGGCCAGATCATAATTTCTTTTCAGCAGATAGCTTAGCACTGGAACATCGTAGAGAGTTTTTCAATAACTAATCTTAAAGAAAACTTCTATATCTGGTGCCGTTTGTACTTATTTTTTCTATTGTCAAACAGTTTGTAGGAATAAACTGTGAGTAATGAGCGACTTAGCTGGGGCCTTTCCCAGGCCACTCAGCGCGTCCCCAGGTGGCGGATAGGGGAACGTCCTGTAGATATGCAGGGCACCTCCCGGTAGGGAGGTACGGACCAAGGGAGGACCCGGTCTCTGGGGGTCTTGAAATATAGCTGGAGCACCCACGTCTGGGGGCCATAAGTTCAGGTGGAGGAGGTGGAAGGACTCTCTGATATGCACTGGGCAGGGCCATTGTCGTAAAGATACTCCCCGCCAGTCATAAAAGGTCTCCCACCAATCGGAAAATTACATGTGATGTAGTACGCCAGAAGAGTGCATTATTGGTAGTAGATATAGCTAGACCCGGCTCGGAAGGGAGGGGAGTGGCTTACCACCGTCCTGAAATTAGCCAAGAAATGAGCCATCGAAGTTGCTGGAGCTGGATCTTCATGAGAATTGCTTGTTGTACTTTAAGGCGCTCGAAAAGTTCGAAATTTGAGATTCTATCAAGGTAAGTGATCCCGCCGATGCGGCGGAGGCACTTAGTTTCAAATGCTGCAAGTCGACGGTTGTCATTTACCTTCAGTGTCCATGTTTCACATGAGTAGATTGCGATGGGGATGATCAGGGTATCAAAAAGTCGTGTCTTAAGCCGCAGAGACATATCCTTGCTTCGCCATATGGGCATAAGGGCCTTGAAACTGGAACTCGCGAGGGCGAGACGTCTTTTGATGTCTTTTGATGGACTGTTGTCGCTGGTGATCAGACTGCCGAGATAAGGGAACTCGTCAACCCACTGGATACTCTCTCCATTAATTTTCAGGTTTGGCTTAACTGTATCCTGTGGCTTTCGTGAGCAGCTCATAGCCTTTGTTTTTGATACATTTATGATCATTCCAAAAGAACTAGTGGCTTCGAAGACGTCGTTAAGAACGGCTTGTAGATCCTCGGGTGTTTCAGCCATTTCGTTGATATCGTCGGCGTAGGCTAGCTTATCTATCTGAACACCCCCTATATGTGCGCCACAATTTGTCTCCACCAGGGATAAGACTGCTGTGAGGAAAAGGTTGAACAGCTCTGGAGACAAAAGGCATCCTTGAAGGACACCTGCGGAAGTCTGGAAACTGTCAGTGAGACCTTCACTAGTCATCACACGACTCCCAAATTTTTAGTACATATCCTTGATAAGATCTACTAGGTTTCGTGGGATTCCGTAATGGAGAAGGATATGCCATAGGCCATTTCTCCAAATAAGGTCAAATGCTTGCCTAAAGTCGATGAAGAGCTGATACAGGTCGCGACCGAATTCCAGATATTTCTCTAAAATTTGGCGAATAGTGAAAATTTGGTCAATGGTCGATCTCCCAGGGCGAAAACCGTCTTGGTATTCTTGGATGACTAAGGATGACACGGCTCTGATCCGTTGGAGCATAATTCGGGTGAAGATCTTGGCAGTTTGACTTGTTAGGCTAATAGGACGGTAATTATCACATACCGCCTTTGACCCCTTCTTGTGTAGTGGAACAATTGTGGCTTCGCACCAAGAAGTTGGGAAATGACTCTTTTGCCAGGCACCGGATACAATCTTGTGGAAAAGATCTATAAGTGGTTCACACCGGACTTTCAGCAGTTCTGCCTGTATCCCGTCCGGGCCAGGGGCCTTGTTAGTCTTCAGCGCTTGGATGGCATCTTTGACCTCAGAACGGAGAGGAGGTGGGCTGGGATCTGAGACAGTAACGGGCAAGAGGTCCAGGACAGCAGAGTTTGGAAAGATATCAGGATTAAGCTTTTCTTTGAAATGCTCCATCCATCTCGATCGGATACCTTCTGTGCTTTGTATCTGAGAGCCATTTTTATCTAGCAGTGTACAAGAACTGAGGCTTTTCTTGCTTGTTAGCTCACGAACTCTCTTATACATAAAGTATGAATCGCCTCTCTTAAAATCAGCCTCACACTGTTCACATTTGTCTTTAGTGTAGGTGCGATGGGCTCTACGGGTGGCTTTTTCTACAGCACGCTTCAACTGCTTATATCTGTCCCTGCTCTCTCTGTCTGACCTGTTATTGTGTTTTCGTTTCTCAGTACATAATAAAATAATTTCATTTGTTATCCAAGGCTTTTTATCACCCTTTTTGGTTCCTAGGGCGGACATCGCTACTTTGCTGATGATCTTAGAGGAGTCCGTGACCAGTTTATCGATATCCTCTTTAGATAGAGTTACAGGAATATTAGAAAGAAGGTCCGATATTTGAGTAGACAGTTCATCGATGTAGGTTTGGCGAATTTGAGGGTCTTTGAGAAGATGTGTGTTGAAACGAGCGGGTCTATTATTTAGCTTTGAGGAAGATTTCAGGCGTATCTTTAGTACAGACATGACCAGGGAATGGTCGCTGTCGAAATCTCCACCTGCGAGGGTGAAAATATCTAGCACAGACGATTTCCACCGCCTAGAGACGAGCACGTAATCAATAAGATTACGGGTTTTTCCATCCGGCGAAGTCCATGTCGCCTTACGACGTTCTCTATGTTTGAGGAGAGTATTGGTAATGGCTAGATCACTGTCTCTGCAAAATTCAATGAGGCGTTCGCCCCTCTTGTTAATTCGTCCAAGGCCAAATTTACCCATAACATCTTCATTTCTAGCAGAATCGTTACCAACAATAGCATTGAAGTCGCCAATGACAACAATAAGGTCTTTTTTAGGAACTGCGTCAATTAAGCTTTGCAGTTGAAGGTAGAAATTGTCCGACTCTTCATCTGGTTTGCTGCAGTCAGGAGCGTAGACTTGTATGATCGTGATGTTGATCGGGGATCCCTTCATTCGTATCATAATCAACCGTTCTGACACAGGCGTTACGGAAATCAGGGATCTTCGTGCCTTAGTCGACATCAAAAAGCCAACACCTTGGCGATGGACGCCATTGGTTCTCCCAGACACTATCAGACTAGTGTTGCCGATCCTTTCTTCGCTGGTGCTAGGGAGATGTGTTTCTGAAAGTCCCACAATATCCCATTTATATCGGTTTAGTTCATTTAGGACAAGATCTATTTTGCCTTGTTTAGCAAGCGTCCTAACGTTCAGGGTTCCAACAGATAAAATCAATTTAGGAGAAAGCACAGCCTTCGGGTTGGGAGTTGTCAACATTGTTAAAGGGAGATTCTGGGTCGTCAGTTCGTCGGTTGCTCCGGACGCGGTAACTTCGTCGGTTGCCCCGGACGCGGTAACTTCGTCGGTTGCCCCGGACGCGGTAACTTCGTCGGTTGCCCCGGATGCGGTAGTATTGGTTCTCGTTCTTGATCGTTTGTACTTCATATTTTATAGGAAAAGAGGTGTCTTGGCTAATTTCAGGACGGCGGTAAGCCACTCCTCTCCATCCCTAGCAGGGGTCGGCTATATCTACTACCGATAATGCGCCCTTCTGGCATACTACATCACCTGCAATTTTTCCATTGCTGGGAGAAGGCTTGTGACGGGCAGGACGTATCCATACGATGTTGGGCCCGGCCCAGTGAACACCAGGGGGGGCGTCCACTTCTTCCGCCTGAATTTATTGCCCCCCGACGGGGGTACTCCAGCTATATTTCAAGACCCCCAGAGACCATGTCCTCTCTTGGTCCGCACCTCCCTACCGGGATGTGCACTGCATATCTACAGGACGTTCCCCTATCCGCCACCTGGGGACGCGCTGAGTGGCCTGGGAAAGGCCCCAGCTAAGTCGCTCATTACTCACAGTTTATTCCTACAAACTGTTTGATAATAGAAAAAATAAGTACAAACGGCACCAGATATAGAAGTTTTCTTTAAGATTAGTTATTGAAAAACTCTCTACGATGTTCCAGTGCTAAGCTATCTGCTGAAAAGAAATTATGATCTGGTCTTGGGAAGGCATAGTGGTTTTGGGTGTAAGTTATGTTAATTTCTGCTCATTTTGAGTTTGACTCAGTTATTCATAGTTAATTTCCGTTCATTTTGGGTTTCATTTAATTATCGATGCTGATTTGTGGTAGTTTCACGCTTGGTAGATTATTTTATTTTATTTTTGCTCATTTTTGTTTAATGGAGATCTTTACTTTTCTTTGAAAAACTTATTTTGTGTAATAAGTTTTTTTAATTAATTTCTGTTCGTTTTATATTGACATAGTCTTTTTAGAGAAAAAGAAAATAATACTTTAAATCTCTTTGATTTTTTTAAAAAAGATTTATAGTTTGGCCTGCTGTTTGTATGGTAGAGAAAAATTTTCCAGCAATTTTTAACGATAAACACCTCTTAAAAGTGTGGACACAAATAGAAGTGTTTAATTAAGTTTCATACCTTGTCTAGTTGACCTGAAATGGAAAACTTAATACCGTTCGCAAAAAAATCTATTTACTTTTTTTGATAGCTTGGCTTGGATACACTTACGGTATTATGATTTGGGTAAATCTTAAGAGCAGAAGCAGCCCCAAAAGTTTGAACATAAAACCCTCAGTCGTTCTTGGGATACTGCTGAGATGCCTTATTGGGAATTAGTATTAACACAGTGCATTTTGATTTAGTCTTATGGGAACATGTAGTTTTTAAACATAAATTCAAATGGGTAGTTTGGCGTCTTCCAATCACTTTCCACTAATAAAAAGGGCACTAAGCCTTTCGATTTCCAATCGAATGAGCCCTTTTGAGTTTCTAAGGTAACACTTCCTATAAACACCTTATATGCCCCCAGGGCATAAATTGCAAATCCTACCCTAAGGGCTGTGAGGGTGGTTGTCGTCCGCTAAGACCTAATTTCAAGAAATTTCAACTAAGTTAAACAAAATGGCTATCTGAAAATTTTGATTTGATGTGTCTGGGAAAATGGTGGACGTAAGAGGGGCGTTAGTCTTTCTCCAATCACTTTCAACTATTAAAAAAGGCACTTTCCCTTTCAATTTCCAAACAAATGAGCCCTTTTAAAGTTTTTAGGACCACGCTTTCAATAAAAACCTTATATGCCCCCAATGGATAACTTACAACCCTCGCCATGAGGGTTGGGGGGTTGTCATCCTCACAGACCTAATTTTGAGAACTTTCTACCACATTGAACAAAATAGCTATCTGAAAATTTGATTGGATGTGTTTGGGGGAATAGTGGGCGTGAGAGAAGGATTATTTAGCGTCCAATCACTTTTAATTATTAAAAAGGGCACTATCCCTCTAAATTTCCAATTGAATGAGCCCCTTTTGAAGTTTTTACGACAACTCTATCATTAAAAACCTTATATACCCCCAGGGCATAACTTAAAACCTTCGCCCTGGGGACTCGGAGGGATTTGTCATCAAGAAATACATAATTGCAGTACTTTCAACTACGCTGAACAAAATGGGTATGTCTAAACTTTGATTGAATGTGTTCCGGGAAATGGAGGGCGTAAGAGGGGGGTTAATTACTCTCCCCTAACTTTCGACTACAAAAAAGGACAATTTCAATTTCCAATCAAATGGGCCCTTTTTGATATTTCTGCAACAACTTTCTATATAAACCTTATATGCCCCCAGGGCATAACTTACATCTCTTGCACTGAAAGCTCTGATAGGGTTATCATTCTAGAAGACCTAATTTCCAGAACTTTCAAATACGTTGAACAAAATGGACATATCAAAATTTTGATTGGATATGTTTGGGGAGATGGTGGGCGTGAGAGGGACGTTAGTTGCCCTTCAATCACTTTTGACTATTAAAAAGGGCACTAGCCCTTTCAATATTCAATTGAATGACCATTTTTGGATGTTTTTACAATATCGCCTTCAATAAAAGTTTCTCATATAGGGGTATCGGACAAGACAATTCTAATGGTGTACTTTTTTTGATTTGACTCTATTTTATGGAGTTATGGGTTATTATATTTCTTAAAATTTGACATGATCGTCTCTTAATAGGTTACTAGCTGCCACTGCAACCCGAATTACTGTTTTTCTTAGTAATGGGCATGATTGTCTCTTACAAGGCTGTTAGCTGCCGCTGCAACCCAGATTCTTCATTTTCTCTTGGCTAGATTTTCTTGTCAAAGGGTGTGATGAATCATCATGCATGTGCTATGATGACTTATTTTGATACTTTATTTACTATGGGCTTGAGTCGTTCTTTATTAAAAAATAAAACTTTACCAACCTATACTATAGTTAAGCGGCCTATAAAGTTTAGCATAGGCAAAAAGTCGTTCTTTATTGTATTTTGTCTAGCCTGCTCAAATGTTGCTTCTCTGTAATATTTATCAATATCATACCGTTTCTTTCTCAATTGTCTAGCCTGCTCAATTTTTACTTCTCAATACGCCTGGTCGGTTTAATACCTTTGTTTTTCTCTTTTCAAGATACTATCTTTGTTGTCTCTGTTGTACTGCTTTTTTAACTTGCGTGTAGCTTGCTTTGATCTAACCATTATGTAATCCATGAATGAGACCATTTACATCTTTGTCGTTCTTAAATAGTAATTTATTATAATAATTTTTAGGAGCTATTGGTTTTTATATTTCTTAACATTGGACAGGATCGTCTCTTACTAGGTAGATAGCTACCGCTGCAACCCGGATATAATTGAGAGTTCCTCTTTTCTATTATAATACGGTGCAACCTGGATCTTCTGTTACTACGGGCTACAGATTGGTCTTTACTGTAACTACCGCTGCAACCCGGATAACCCATACTATAATTAAGTGGCGTTTAAAATTTAGTATAGGCAAGAGGTCGTTCTTTATTATATAATAAAAAACCCTGACTACAACCAGAAAAAAGCCTATGGCTATTTCTTTTTTCAAGTAGTAAGAGACGACTCTCAAAGAATCAGGCAGCTAACTAAGTCCAATGTATGCAATAGTTTGTTCTTCGAATGATCGTCCTTTACTATGGGCTAATGTTCGTTCTTTACTGTAATCTAGTTGACCTGAAAAGAAAACTTGATGCCATTAACAAAAAAATCTGTTTACTTTCTTTGATAGCTTGGATATACTTACGCTATTTTGATTTGGTTAAATTTTAAGAGCAGAAATGGGAGGTTTGGCTTGGGTGGATGGTCATGGGAGGGTGGGAGTGGAAGGGGGATAAGTTGCCCTCAAATCACTTTCGACTATTAAAAAGGGCATCGGCCCTTTCTATTTTCAGTCGAATGAGCCCTTTTCGAAGTTTCCACGACAACTCCTTCGATACGAAGTGCCCTGGTCTAAACAACAGCAACAACAAAAAATAATACATTATACCCACATTGATCTTTACTATAACTAGCTACCGCTGCAACCCGGATCTTCACTTGTAAATGTATCTTTTACTTTGGCAACAGTTAGTTCCTTAACATAATTTCCCGGTTGCATCAGTTACTATGAGATATATTTCAGTCCTCACTGTATTATTACTTCAGTTACTAGGAGCTACAGTTCGTTCCTTAAAGTTCGTGTCTTAATGTATTACTGTAAAAACCAGAAACCTTACTGTATGACAAACAGGAGAAAGCCTATGGCTTTTTCTTAATTAGAATAGTGAGAGACGACCTGGCTACAACCCACGATTATGACGTCATTGATCAATCTTTGAAATGAAATTATAATCTTATTTAGCTACTACGGGCTAAGAGTTCGTTCTTTACTGTAACAAAGACATATACTAATAACCCTAACAGGCTCGTTTTCGCCATAATTGAAAAACATTGCTTTTCCTTTGCTGTTTATAGGTATGCTTGTATATATATTTTTATTGCTACTACATAAACTGCAATTGCTCCTTCCAAAATTAATATACAAATTTTCTAAGAAGTACGCCTCCGTATATTCACTGTGTTGTCAAACGTTTTCCATTTCATCTATATACTGTTCTGCAGCTGCCAATCCATACCTTGGAAGCTTTTCATTAAACTGAAAACATTTCTTTCGGATATTACTATGAAGCTTTGCCAAAGCATTTCTAGCAGACTTTTCAACAGTATCCGCTCTTTCAAAGAGAATTTTAATCTGTAATTTTGAATACTTTTCATGATCCTGGTTAAACATGCGTAAAATGTTTCTCAATTTACGAAGATCAGCCTGCATTTTTGCCATCTTCTTGTATTTCTGAATTTATTTTTTTCCTTTTTCCTTATTCGTTCTTCGGTACAACCTCGCAGAGAATTTAATTTTTTCATTATAGCTTTTGTCACCCCAGTATCTACCCATTATTCTGGTAGCAACTTTTTTCTTATATATTTTTCGGTAATCTTCATCATTGTGATTTGCTCCTTGATCGCTCTCCTTGATCGCTTAACGCTCTCTCGATACACCTGGTCGGTTGAACACCTTTGCTTTTCTTTTTTCTTATATTTGATTCGGTAATCTTCAGCATTGTGATAACGCTCCTTGATCCTTTGTTTGGCTGTCTCAATTTTTGCATGTCTATAATCTTCATCATTGTGATAACACATCTTACTGTTTTGTTTTGCTCTCTCAATTTTACTTCTCGATACGCCTGGTCGGTTGAATACCTTTGCTTTTCTCTTTTCAAGATACTATCTCTGTTGTCTGTATAGTACTGTTTTTTTAACTTGCTTGCAGCTTGCTTTGATCTAACCATTATGTAATTAACGAATGAGACCATTTACATCTTTGTCGTTCTTAAGTAGTAATTATAACGTCACGGCGTAATGATTTTATTTTATGACGTCATGGCACAATGATATTATTATTTCATGACGTCTTCAGAAACCACAACATAATATGGTGTTTTTCTATTCACGCCATAGCTCTAATATAAAACTATGACGACATTCATTATTTATCTAGTTTATCTAGGTTTCAGACAAGGTAGTTCTAATGATGTACTTTTGTTTTGATCTTACTCTATTTTTAGGAGTTTTGGGTTTTTATATTTCTTAGCATTGGACAGATCGTCTCTTGCTAGGTTGCTAGCTACTGCTGCAACCCAGATTCATATATATATATATTATTTATGAGAGGCAGCCTGGCCGAGTGGTCCAAGGCACTGGTGTTAGCCACCAGTCTCTTCGGAGGCGTGGTTTCAAATCTTACCGCCGGTATACGATTATGTTTGAAAGACTGCAGTGTGAAAAGACATCAAAAATTCAGTTTTTGGTGGAAAAATTTATTGTCTTTTAGAAATAATTTATTTTAATTACTATAGATGTGTAACCCAAATAATTTCCTTTAAAATGTGCTATTAACAACTCTCTACGATGTTCTAGTGCTAAGCTGTCTCTGGAAACAAAAGAAAAAAATATCCCGTTTAGGCAGAATGTTGTAGTAGCTGCCACTTTTCTTGATTTTCAAGCCAATATATTTCCCTTGCTGTTCAAGCCAAAGGACAGAAAGTTTACTATACAGGGGTTTCGAATAAGGCGGTTCTAATGGTGTACTTTTTGATTTGATCTGACTCCTTTTTTAGGAGCCATAGGTTTTTCATATTTCTTAACATTGGATGTGATCGTCTCTTACTAGGTTGCTAGCTACCGCTGCAACCTGGATCAAGTAGCTAACTAAGATCAATGTACACAATGGTTTCGTATTCCAATGACCGTATTTGAATGTAATTTTTCATAAGTCTTTGATGGTACAATGGTAAGCATGCTAGTGGTAATGATATTTGGCATTTATCAAGATTGGCTATGAAAATCCTGTTTTTAGTGAAAAAACGTATTCTATTTTGAAAATAGTTTGTATTAGTTACAAATGATTTTTAAACCCATTAATTTCCTTTAAAATGAGCCATTGAACAACTCTAAGATGTTCCAGTGCCAAGCTATCTGTTGAAAAAAAACAAAGCTGCCATTTAGGCGAAATGCTGGAGTAGCTGCCACTTTTCTTGATTTTCAAGCCAATATATTTCCCTTGCTGTTCAAGACCAGGGACAAAATTTTTTTTAAGAGTTATGGGTTTTTATATTTCTTAACATTGGACATGATCATCTCTTACTAGGTTGCTAGCAACCGCTACAACCCGAATGACACACCCCCATTTAAATCTTTCGGTTACTTTGGCTAGTTTTTGTTCCTTATTGTAATCGTCTCTTACTAGGTTGCAAGCTACCGCTGCAACCCGGATAGTGCAATGGTAATGACAACTGCCTGTCACGCAGGTGACCAGGATTTGATGCCCTGTTGGAGGGAATTTTTAATATATTGACTTGAAATATAAATTTAAAAGCCTATACGTGGCTTATAAAAGCTATAGGTTCAAGAGTTCGTTCTTCTTAATAATAATTCCTTATTTAAAAACTGGAAAAAAACCTGAAAATTTTAAAATTAGTTTTATTTCCATTTAGGTTTTTGTTCAATAACAAGCCATATTTTTTTTGGTTCAATATAGATAGCTTGCAGCTACCCCTGGAACCACCATAAATCAGTTACTATGGGCGTGAAATCGTTCTTTACTGTGACTGAAATATAAATTATTAAATGAGCAAGAAGGCGTTCTTTATTATAATAATTTGAGTATCTAATATAGTATAGGCAAGAGTTCATTCTTTATTATAAAACTTTTAGTTACTATGTGCCGTAGTTTGTTCTTTCCTAGGTTTCAGCTATATCCGATGAAATGTATGCTATAAGAGATCATAAAACAGTTATTTAGTGTTTTATATATATCTCCTATGGTTTAGGGGTTTAGGAAAGTTGGGTTTCTACCAATTGGCTTGAGTTCGAATCCCTGTGTGGAAAATATTTTTAAAACTAATACAGATGAAATTATTTAGCTAAATTTGATCAGATTTAGCTAATTCTGATAAGATTTAGCTAAATTTGATAAGATTTAGCTAATAAAATTTAGCTTAGTAGGTAACTAAGGGCAAGAGTTCGTTCTTTACTATAACAACCAGGATGAGGTCAGTTATAACTTGGGTTTCGTTTTATGCAATATCATTACAAACACGATAAAGCCTACGGCTCTTTCTTCTTTAAAATAGTAAGAGACTAACCTTAAGCAATCAAGTAGCTAACTTAAGCAATCAAGTAGCTAACCTTAAGCAATCAAGTAGCTAAGTGCAGTGCTATATTATTACCCATGATCGTCTTTTAATGTAACGTGGGTTCAAATCTTAATATACAAAAATCAAATATCTTTGAAAAGACCGCAGTATGAAAAGACATCAAAAATACAATTTTTAGTGACAAAACTTATTCTGTTTTAAAAAAAGTTTGTATTGGTTACAAAAGATTTATAACCCCGCAAAGCTATCTGTTGAAAAACAAAAAAACAAAGATGTCATTTAGGCAAAATTCTGTAGTAACTGTCACTTTTCTTGATTTTCAAGCCAATATATTTCACTTGCTTTTTAAGACAAGGGACTGAAAGTTTTTTTTTAGGAGTTATGGGCTTTTATTTATCATAACATTGGACGTTATCATCTTTTACTAGGTTGCTAGCTACTGCTGCAATCCGAATGACACGCCCCCCTTTATATCTTTCAATTACTATGGGCTGGAGTTTGTTCTTTATAGTAATCTGACTCTTTTTTTAGGAGGTATGGGTTTTTATATTTCTTAACATATGACGTGATCGTCTCTTACTAGGTTGCTAGATACCGCTGCAACCCGGACGTATGCAATAGTTTTTTATTCTAATGATCGTCTTTCAAAGTAACTACTTCATCTTTTAATGAGGCGTCTCTTACTTAGCTACCATCTCAACCCGGATAGACTGCAAGCTACTAATGCCACCCGGATTCCAGTCACTATGGGATATAGTTCGTTCTTTAATGTAATTACAGTGCCAAGCTATCTATGGAAAAGAAAGACGAAAGAAAAAAAGAGGCTGTTTCTGCAATGGTTTTTTATTTCAATGGTCATCCCTTAATGTAATTTCAAAATTATTTAAACACTTTATGCATTCCGGTGTACAGTCGATATGAAGATTATTTAATACTGATCGGACATTTCCCTGACTTTTCAACATTTTCCCAGAACAGTAATCACAGACAGAGAATGAATCTATGGCTTCCTCATTCCAACCTGTACAATGAATTAGCTGTTCTCTGTCATTTTTGGGTATGTCCTGTTGGAGGTGTTCTAAAATCGTGGCCAACATTACATCAAAACCTTTCTTATTTGAAAGGGATCTTAGACTCTTCAACTGGTATTTTGTCTTTATCTGCTCGCAACTGTCACAATGCATTGTGGGGTATACATCCCCGATGTTAGTTACCTTATCAAGGTTCTCACCAAATAATTTTATTATTGTATTTTCATCCACAGAAACTCTAATATTGCTATCACCATAGATGACGTCTTGACTATTACGACAGAGTCTACTTGACACTTCTTCTAAATAATGACTTAATTCCTTGTACGAGCCCTCGACTTTTAATAGATTAACATGTTGTATTATCTTAGATTTTGATACTGCCTTATATACGCTATTAATGAAACAGGTCAAGACAGGAAAATGTGGAGCTAGTGCCCTTAGAGAACGCAAAAAGTTCTGACATCCCTCATTTGGGCTACAAAATAACGAATGCCCATGCTTTCTTGTGTCCCTTTCGCCAAAATAGAAATTAATCACTTTGTCAGTTGAAAATTGTAATGCTATATTATTTTCAAGGATATCAAAAAGAATTTGATATAATTTAATATCCGTTGGATAGAGCTTGCAGATATCAGGGTGACATTGCCAAGTAACCTGCTGCCCAATTTTTGGTTTTGAATGTTTACTCAGATTGTTATAGGTGACTCCAGCCATCACAATTTCCTTGTCAGATCTAGTTTCAGAGCATTTTTCAGTAGTTATCTCGTACTTTCCAGGACAGTTTGTTCTACTACACAGAGCATTGTTTGCCAAATATTCAGTAGAACTAAAAGAACTGTTTAAAACACAGTTAGAAATACTTTTTTCTTGAGTCGATGTTCCAGGAATTTGTTTTAAATCATTAGTCTTACAAACACGTATACTAATAACCCTAAAAGGCTCGTTTTTGACATAATTGAAAAACATTGCTTTTCCTTCGCTGTTGATAGGTATGCTTGTATATATATTTCTATTGCTGCTACATAAATTGCGATTGTTCCTTCCAAAATTAATATACGAATTTTCTAAGAAGTACGCCTCCGTATATTCACTGTGTTGTCGAACATTTTCCATTGCATCTACAAACTGTTCCACAGTTGCCAATCCATACCTTGGAAACTATTCATTAAACTGACAACATTTCTTTTGGATATTACTATGAAGCTTTGCCAAAGCATTTCTAGCCAACTTTTCAACAGTATCCGCTCTTTCAAAGAGAATTTTAATCTGTTATTTTGAATACTTTTCGTGATCCTGGTTAAACATACGTAAAATGTTTCTCAATTTACGAAGATCAGCCTGCATTTTGGCTATCTTCTTGTATTTCTGAATGTAATTTTTCCCTTTGTCCTTATGCGTTCTTCGGTACAATCTCGCAGAGAATTTAATTTTTTCATTATAGCTTTTGTCACCCCAGTATCTGCCCATTATTCTGGTAGAAAAATTTTTCTTATATATTTTTCGGTAATCTTCATCATTGTGATAACGCTCCTTGATCTTTTGTCTAGCCTGCTCAAATGTACCTTCTCTATAAAGTTTATCATTTTGATAACGCTCCTTGATCTTTTGTTTGGCTGTATCAATTTTTGCATGTCTATAAACTAAATCTTTATAATAACGCTGTTTGTCACTATCAATTTTTACATCTCGATACGCCTGGTCCGTTGAATACCTTTGCTTTTCTCTTTTCAAGATGCTATCTCTGTTTTTTTTTTGTAGTACTGTTTTTTCAACTTGCGTGTAGCTTGCTTTGATCTAACCATTATGTTATCATGAATGAGACCATTTACACTTTTAAGGTTTATTATATTTAGTAATTATGACGTCACGGCGTAATGATTTTATTTCATGACGTCATTTCATGACGTCTTCAGAAACCACAACATAATGTCGTGTTTTTCTATTCACGTCATAGCTCTAATATAAAACTATGACGACATTCATTATTTATCTAGTAGGGTTTCAGACAAGAGAGTTCTAATGATGTACTTTTGTTTTGATCTGACTCTATTTTTAGGAGTTTTCGGTTTTTATATTTCTTAGTATTGGACTGATCGTCTCTTACTAGGTTGCTAGCTACTGCTGCAACCCAAATTCACATATATAGTTATGAGAGGCAGATTGAAATCGATCATTACAATGCATAATCCAGTGCAGATACAACCTAGTAGCATCTATTTTCATCATACCTCAACCAACAACGAGTACTCACCTTAGACTCCAGGCAATTTTCATCCCAGATTGTTTACAAAAATTGTAGTTACCTTTGATCGTTGTTTCCTCGACAACGAACCATATTGCGTATCAGGTAACACTATATTTGAATCTAAGTATCCAGTGCATTATCCAACTATATAATCACATAGATCCTGAGAGCCCCATCGACTAGTACAAGATTTAAGTACATAAATTTCACCCTTGACAATCATTATGGACCCATGCACCATACGACTGTATAGTTATGACATTTGATGACCCCAAAAATTATTTATGTGCCGCATATTCACGCGTCAAATCCCTCTTGACCATTTCTCGGAATCCTTACTGTCACCTCTATCAAATGCGAAAAGTTAATATCTCTGTTATCCCATAAATGTTAAGAGATAATTTCTGAAAATGGACCTGGAAACCAACCATTGACTTACAGAAACCAAAATTAACCCCAGTGACTAGCCCTTCAGTCACAATATACCCCTCTCACAAGTTAATGACAATATGTTGAAGGAGTCACTATAGTTTGATGTCGACCTGTTTCAAATCTAAACATCCATTATCCTGTGATTAACCTAGGAATCACCGCAAAAGTTAATAGACGCAAGCCAGGCACGAATAATTTTATAAGAGAACTTTAATCTCTGAGTGACCGAATGAATAATTTTATACGAGAATTACTTCCTCTATGTGCTTTAAAATATCCCAAGAATGATATGCTGAGAATAAAATGAACGCAATCCCAGTGTTCAACCCCTTAAAGACAAAGTACCTTATGAACTATCAAAAAAAAGAAGGTGACGATGAACTTTGATAGGATATTCCCACACACCTGTAGTTGGAAATATCATTTCCCGTTTGACAATTGGAGAAGCAAAATGAACATAACCATGCTCGAACTGTTTGGTGAAGAAACTATATCGTAAGTGTTCTAAAAATTTGGCCAAGACGAAAGGAGTGAAGGACCATAATTTACATCAGAACGATTGAGTACGCTAAAAAGACATGAATGGTGATGAAATAGGTGTGAATTTACATAGGCTACATTTTAATAACTTCGATAACTTAAAAATTCCAATATCCTATCAGTAATGCTACATAGCAAACATTCCCAGTGAAAGTGTTCTAATATTCACCAGTGAACGTGGTGAACATGATATTGTATATTTTTAAATTGTTGTTATATGTAGTGCTAGATGAACATGGACCTGGAAGTTACGTGTAGCGTTGTCGTACGATTCATTTAATGTAGCGTAGATAGGAAGCAGTGTGCCCTGTAGTGAGCAAAATCAAAAAAAAATTGTAAAGATTGAATTCTCAAAAATCTTATGCTAAGGTAGAATAGCCCCAACCTTGTTGGAAATGTAAAAGTCTTCAGTGTTAGATGTAGAAAAAGAAAAAAATCTTTAGTATAGTATCTAGGCTAGAACCATAAATAATCTTAGTCCAGTAGATGAACTTTAGATAGGGATGTATAAAAAAATAAGAAAATATATAGAGAAAATTTTTAGCACTCCTGATTAAGCTTATATAAAAGTATAAAATAATACAATGTTAATTAAAATTACTTAAGACCAATAGTAAATAAATCGCGAATATTTCAAAAACCCAAGGGCAAGCAAGTCTTAATGACCGGACGTCATTAAATAATGGAAAGAGTAATAGGTACCGTGAGTAGTATGTGATATAATTAAAATACAAAAAATAGAATTCCTTCTTTCTAAAGATACATCCGACATAAATTAAACTTCCTCTTATTAAGTTTAAATCTCGTTTCAAAAAAGAAAAGTTCATAATCAGCAAAAAGAAAAACTGTCTTTTAGTTTCAGCCAAACCTTAACGCTAATCGCGGGAGACGGTTTTGAATTTCGTCAAGAAGATTTGGTAATAAAAAAAATCACTAAATAAAATATTTCTAGTAAGCTTAAGTTATAACGTTTAATCATCTGAAATATTAAAATATATCATCGGACGGTCAGTGAGCATAATATTCTGGCGGTCAGGAGACGGTCAGGAGATAATCTATTTTGGCCTTTAAGTTTCCATCGTAGGATTCCCATGTATACGTATGACACGGCTTGGGCCTAAACCAGACGTTAGCCACAGCAAGATTGTTCTGCGTTGCGAACAGAAAAAGCCTGTTTCCTCTTGTGCGCCTGTCTCTGAGGCTGTGCTTGCTGATCGCCTGTTCCGAGTTATTCAGCTTTCTGCCAATTCTGGCATTCAATGCTCCTCCAATTAGGAGGATATTTTTCTGGGGAATCTTATCAGTGACTGTCTGCAGGACACTGTAAAATTGATTTTTTTTTTTTTGCTGTTCAGTGGCATCTGTTATTGTGGCGTAAACGCTAAGGACAGTCAGATTGTTTTTGCAACCTTTAATTCTTGCCCGTATGATTTTCTCAGACACAGGCTCATATTTGATGAGCCCAGTAAAGGCTTTGGGGGACAGCAGCATACCTACTCCTGCTCATTGAGATCTATCTAATGGTCCCGAGTTATAAGAAGAGACTGCCTTCCCAGCCAAGGATTCAAGGGTCAAGATGTTACGTTCATTTGGGGTCGTCTCAGAAGCGCACAGAACATCAAAGTTATAAAGATAAAATTCATCAGCTACAAAAGCTTGTGTCAATGAACATTTAATCAAGAATAGGTTCCAGTAACCAATATTCAAGCCTGGTTTTCCTGATAGAATGGTAGCTAGAATACTTTTCAACGAAGGTGCCATTCTCGTCTCATCGCATAATACCGGGGATGCCGAAGCCATACTTTTCATCATATTTGACAGCATCATTGAGCATTTCTTGGGGATAAGGTACACCACAATGTCCCCGGTCTTGCGGTCACCTAAATTGCGTTAGCCAACACCTTGCTCAACGTGGATCTCAGTGATATTTACACCCCTTCACCACTTTGAGGTGCGCTAGTGGATTTCCTATACTGTCTAGGGACGGAGGTTCAAGCTTGATTGCCTGGATGCCCACTACCGCAATTGAAATTTCCAGGCTTAGTTAGCCCCTTGTTCCCACCTAGAATCAGCAAAAGGCTTCAGACGGGACGCCTTTTTCTCTGAAGATTGTCTCTTAATATTCCAAATAAAAAAAAACCTTAGGCTTTTTCCTGTTTGTTATCTGCTTTCCAGCAGTAATATAATAAAAAACAAACTCTAGACTAAAGTAAACTTAGCTAGCAGCAGATGCAATGCAGGATGCAGTGGTAGCTAGCAAACTAGTAAGAGACAATCACGCCCCATAGAAAACACTAAAATAACCCATAGCTCCTAAAAAGAAGAGGCATATAAAAACAAGACATACATTATTAGATTTGACTTGTCCGACACCCTTTTATACAAAAACAACGTCTCTTGGCTTGCACAAAAAGGAAATTATATTGACTTGAAAATCAAGAAAAGCGGTTGAAACCACGATATTCTGCATATACGGCATTTTTCTTTATTTCTGTTTTTATTTTACTTTACACCTGGCCTTTATAGTGGCCTATTTTAAAGGAAATTGCTACATCTAGTCCCTTTTGTAATTAAAAATAAAATATTTCTTAATATGGATTTAATATTAACAAAAAAACTGCAGTTTCGTGTACAAGCTTGATGAATGACGTCATAATTGTGTAGGTTATAACCATATATGACGTAGTAAGTGAATACACGCTTGTCTTTCGATAAGATAGTAATATAAGAAATACATCATTATAAGAGTCAATTTTTTATGAAAAATGCGTTTTTCTAAAACATAAGATTACAAAAAGCATGTAGGTACATTTATGTAAGATGTAGTAATTGGGTTTGAACAAAAAATCTTATTTGTCAACTGAAACTAAAATAATCCCTGAAGATTTTAAATCATATAATTTTTACTTAACTGCAAACTGCAGAAATATTTATGGTGTCAGAGCAACAATTTTAATCTTTTAATTCAAACCAGAAAAATACTTCAAAATTTTTAAATTAGTGTAGTGTTTTGTTAAGTTCTAATCTATGTGCTTTTGTAATTAACAAAAAACATTATACTTTAAAAAATATAAATAAAATATAAATTTATAAAAATAGTATATTTATAAATAAATACTTATGCTCAAGGATTTGAACCCTAATTGGTTCGGACATAATTGGAGAAAGTAGGATTGATTGGAAAGATTTACATCAACCCCGTCCTACTATAGGATTCAAGTCTTAAAAAGGTAAGATGGTGCTTTCTCTTTTAAGCTGGAAGTCGAAACGATACTTCTTGTAGTAAGGCATAAAAAGGCAAATAAAGAGGATCAGAAACCAAAAGAAAATAAATTAGCCAAGAATAAAAAGTGAACCGTGAGTAAAATGTGATATATTTAAAATACGAAAATAAAGTTCTTTCTTACTAAAAAAAGTTCTTAATCAGCAAAAAGAAAAACTGCCTTTTAGTTCCAGCCATAACTCGGCACTAATCACGGTAGATGGTTTTGAATTTCGCCGAGAAGATGGGTAATAAAAAAACTACTATATATAATATTTCGCAGGAAGTCTAAGTTATATAGTGTGGTAAAAGTTCTTTTTGGACAATTATTAGAATCAGAATTATTTCACAGCCTTATGAGTTCACAGCCTTAAAGCATAATATTACATTTGACGCGGTCAATCTTTATTACCAAAACCTAACCCACTCTAATTTTTTATCGCTACAAATGGCGCAGTCGGGCATTGGAGAAAATCATGCGAACTAATTAGGCTATAAACTGTGTAATTTAGATTTAATTATTGGAAAGGTAAAGACATATAAAAAAGTGATTAGGGCTATAGCTGCAAAGCTGTTACAGGAAAACCCTTTAAAAATATATCATAGGAGATAATAGCTTCCCCCAAAATAGGTTAAGTGAAATAATAAATTTATTTTGAGTTAATTCAAACGCAAAAAAATGTCAGAAGAATTAAGCGAACTATTAATGGCACAAAAGTTGGTCGCGGAAAATGTAGAAATAGCAAAATCTATCCCACAATACGATGGACCATCAGATGTAGACAAATTTAATATCCAATTGGCCCAGTTTGTAGAATTAACAAAAACAGAGCTAGAAACGTTAGTCGGCATGCTTCTATTAAGATTAAAAGGACAGGCCTTAACCTTTCTAAAGCGAATTGAACATACTATAGGTGATGACGCCAGCTTGCCAATAAATACGGTGGACAAATTTTTAACGGCATTTAAAGATAGATTTATCGAAACCATTTCCACAAATAAATTAAAACACGGAATGGTGTACTTTGACCATTCACAACACATAAGAGAATATCTTGATAATATACGCATTTCAGTAGAAGCAAAATACGGAAAAGGTTCAGGAGAACTGTATGAAAAAGTCATACTAAATACCTTTTTGCAAGGGCTACCCCCAAAACTATATAAAATGGTAATATCCAAAAATATCCAGACGTTGGATCTTGCAGTTCAGGAGGTAGAGCGATTGATCGAAGTTGATACGATGGTGTCTAATCACAGTAAAGCAAAAATAAATAGCCTAGGTGATTCAAACGCGAGTCTAACGTTCAAGGGCGATCAGGCATCTCCCAATTTCTTTTCAAGGGATAACTCCCCAGTGCCACAAAGAAATAAAACGCAAGAACCCGCTAGGCAGAAAACAGTACGTTTTCAGCCCGTCAAACAATTTAGTTATAAAAATAACCCTACAATAATAAGATGCTATATTTGCAATCACGCTGGGCATCTCGCAAGATAGTTCCATTGTGTCCCCAATCGTTTACCAAGAATTGCTGTCGGTAGTACGCAAAATTATGGCAACCATTGGTTCGGTAGAACAAATTTTAGTGCCAGTGGTGCAATAGGCTATAGCCAGGGAAGATTGCGGCAATCAGTACCTTACAACACGGGTTTTCCGATTTCAAAACCCAAATACACGCCAAAGCCAATATAATGCGAGAATGGTATATAGAAATCCCGAAAATTTGCCGACGGTTGATGAAAATTTTTCAAGCCGACGGCAAATAGTTAATTGGCCAACGGGAGATGAAAACTTTTCAAGCCAACGGCATTGGAAGTCAGCACCAGAAGCCGGTGCCGTCACAGCTAGAGATTCCACGAACATATCCGAATATCTTTTGTAGGCACCGACGCATGAAATAAATCCGCAGGGAAACGTTTCAGGCCCCTCAGAAAAGTAATTTGGACACAGAGGGTACCTAGAATGTTTTATAGGTCCAAACAGATAGTAGTACCATCTTGTAGTGATAGTAATAATACGTTACCTATATTTAATGATTTTTGTGTGGCAAATATTTACTTTAAGGCTTTAATTGACTCTGGTGCTACCGCAAATGTTATAAATTCATGTGTATTTGATATGTTAACTCCGCATATTAGGCAACAAAGAAATTTTAATAATCCCAATTTAACTAGCGTTACAGGGCATAGATTGGATGCAAGAGGTTCAATTCGCCTAAACGTAAAAAGGGATAATAGAATCTTTCCGACAAATTTTATAATATGCAATAACTTTCCGTATGGAGCCATTATCAGCGCAAATTTTTTAAGGTCTAAGTACGATTAGACGTGGCAAACGAAAGGCTTTTCTACCCGGCTAACGTAGGGGAAGAAATTTCTACCATAAGAAATTGTAACAGAAGTTACGAAGAGAACGTAACAGTAAATAAAATTTCTGGCAGTATAATGTCGCAATCTTTTGAACCTCATGTCTCGCAAGGAGGACATGGCATAACCAGAAATTTATTCAATTATTCTGAGAGACATCACAGAGATGAAGTAAACTTAAATAATAAGTGGATTGAATCTGCGAAAATAAAAATAGGAGATATGCGACAGTATAGATCAAACGAAATTAAGAAAATAGCAGAATTATGGAAAAACATAGTAAAACCCAACGTGACGCCGCAAGATGCCGCAATGGCGCTACATAGCGCCAGTATGAATCTAATAGACAATGAAAATAAAGAGAAATATTACAGATTTGCGATAAGGAAAACAAAAGTCCCTCCCAAAATTTTGCAAAGAATTCAAATATCACAGATGATTGAACCAGTGGATAGCAAATCTGAAATATGGTTTGCGATCCCCTCAAATAAAATTCGTGAATATCTCTTATGCGAAGAACAGATTATATCTTACGACAAAGGAGAAGGTTTTATTTGGGTAACTAATAACCATGAAAATGATACAATTACAATGAAAAAGGGGACGTGTTCAGTGTAAATCAAAGTTATCTCGGAAAATGTTTTAAATAGATGGGAAAATTCTAAAAGAAACCTTGTTAACGGCATTAAAACCTCAATTAACAAATACCCTCTAACTAAATCACAATTCTTAAACAAATTTGATATGGATAATATTATGGACTTAGAACTTAAGAAAAATTTATGCGAATTATTATGGATATTTAAAGATGTATTTTCCGCATCTGAAGATGACATCGGACTGATACCATTTTCTGAACATTCAATTTTAACAACGCGTAATCCTGTTGCAAAACAGCCATATCGTGTACCGTATAAGCACAAAGAATAGTTAAAAAAATAAAATTCATGAATTAGAAAAAATGAACTTATACGCCCCACTATAATTCCGTATTCTGCACCAGTGGTCTTGGTACCGAAAAAGAATGGTGATCTTAGACTTGTTGTAGACTATAGAGCCCTTAACAAACAAATAGTTAGTGATAAATTTCCTTTACCAAGTATAGATGAAATTCTTGACTCTATTTCAAGCAAAAACAAAATCTTTACTTCTTTAAACCTTACCCAAGGCTACCATCAAGTGAAAATAGCCGAAAAAGATGTCCATAAAACTGCATTTTCGACGGTTGAATGTGGTTCATACGAATATTTAAGAGTGCCTTTTGGACTTAAAACAAGTTCAAGCCTGCTATGTAGACCTTTATTGCATCTATTAAGAGGATTAAAGAATATCATTCATTTTGCTGATGATGTCATATATGTGGGAGGAAACGCTGAACAATACTTAGTAAAATTAATCAAGGTGTTCGAGAAGTTCAGACAGGGCAATTTAAAATGCCGGCCTGAAGAAAGTAAATTTATTTCAACCAAAAATTAAATTTTTAGGAGTAGCGGTGACGCGAGGAGAGATATCTCCAGACCCTGATAAAACAAAATTTGTTGAAAACCTCAAACCCCCGAGAACTATGAAAGAATTAAGAGGAATTTTAGGTCTTACTGGCTACTTTAGGAAATGCATGTGCAATTACGCCCAAATTGCAAAACCCCTCACGGAACTAACTAAAGGGAACTCCCAAAATGTTACCTGGTCCCAGGAAGCTCAAACTTCCCTAGACCGTCTCAGAAAAGCACTCACTTCTGAACCAATATTATCGCTGCCTGATTTCGAAAACGGACAATTTGTGGTCACAACCGATGCTAGTTCAAAGAGCATTGGCGCTATTCTTTCGCAAATAATCCCGGTAGAAAGCTTTTATCCTCTAGAGGGAACGCCTAAACAAAAGAAAATAGAAAAAGTTATATGCTATTCGATTAGAACCTTATCAACATGCAAAAGTAATTATCCCGCCACAAACTTAGAATTATTATCTATAATCCACCACTTGGAGAAATTTAGACACTATTTAATTGGTAGAAAATTTCATACTACGATCAGACCATAAAAGCTTGCAGTACCTGCGCACATTTAAAAACCCCACTGGAATTCTATCTAGATGGATTATGAAAATCCAAGACCTAGATTACGAATTTGAACGCCTAAGATAGTTAGGCAAGAGTTGGAAAAATGTAAAATAAACCAAGAGCTAAGAAACCAATCCAAGTCAAGGGGAGCATAGACTTCAAGATAAGAGATTGCGTCTACCTAAAGAACGAGGCAAAGACAGAAGGCAAAAAACTTTCCAGCAAATATTCTGGACCGTAGAAAATATTCAAAAGTACAATAACGATTATACTTTTAAAATGGTGAACCCTGATAGTGGAAGAACATACAAAGCACATGTTAGCCGAATGAAAAGAGCAAAATTTCAGGAAAGATGTGTACCGTGTCCGTCATCTACCGATTCATCAGATGCAAAAAATGAGCCCCCTAAATCAAGATTGGCAGAGCTAAAACCCTTTAATTTCAAGGAAGATTATTTCGAGGAAGAGAGTGATGAGGAAAACTTTGAAGAATTTTTAGCTTTGAAAAGTCCGATTATTCCCAAGAGAAAATCGCTAATACCAGAGAGAGTATAAACTCCAAAAGATCCAAAAAGTTCATTATCAGATAGCGCGGGAGAATGAGATTATACAATATTTCCAAAACCCAATTTTTCCCTGATAGAATTTCGACCCCTTGTCCCCCCAAAAGGTTTTCAGACGATATGGTTTCCCCTGCAACACCAATATAAAAGCCCCTGTCATTGCAGGAACAATTGAACAGAGCTGTAGAAACCCGGGGTATTACTGTGAAGAAAACTCCTCCCAAAGATTCAACTAAAACAAATCTGCGAGAAGCTATGGATTTGATATATTTCCCAATAAAACGAGTCAAAGTACATTTTCTAAGAATAAAACTCCCGAGGATGACCGGCAAGGACAATATTATGATATAACTGTTTCCAAGGTCAAGCCTCATCAATGGACTTCATGGAGGGAAACCCTAGTGCAAAGAATGCCCCATCCCCTGAAGACATGGGATTTAAACAGTGGAGGAGCCCCGCAAAAACTTTTGATTCCTCTCAAAGCTCTCAAGAGTCTTTCAAATCTCCCGAGTTGAAAACTCAAAGTGAGGACTTAGATAATAAACCTTCTACTTCCAGAGGAGTATAAATTTACGAAGAAAGGGGAGGTGATACCACAAAAACGCGAGATGCAACTTTTAAAACTTATAATACAGAATCATCGGAAATCAGTTCCGAAGAGACTGACGGCGAATCGGACCATATAGTAGTTAAAGAAATAGGGAAATCAAAACCGACTTCAGCAGCCGCACACGCGAAGGAAACAAAATTAAAAGGGCATGAATTTTTTAATAAATAATACAAAAAGTTTGATCTTTTTTCGCTAGAAAAACCGAAAAAAAAAAAACCGCAAGAAGTCGAGGAGAAAGTAACGACACAGACATGTAAAACTGTTAAGAAACCGAACAGATTAAAATACCCTTAAAAATATAAAAAAAAGATTTTGATGTATTGGCGTCATAAGGGAATAATAATTTAAAAACTTTTAGCTCATAAGTAAAAATCATACAATTATAAAAACGCTATAGAAAAATTTTGTTCAACATATATCATGGCTTCGCATGAATCAAAACCGTCTGATACCGTCCGTTCAACATATATCAGTTCTCGAGAACAAATTCTAATTAAAAAGTCAAATTGCATATAATTAATTCGAATAATTTCCTATACTATAAAAAGTCTACCCGTACCATTCCAGTACGTTGTATCCAGTCCAACTGAAAGAAGCCGTAATAGGAAGTACTAGGCGAGAAATATTTGTACACCTTAGAAATGATCTTTGGTTATTTTCTGTTCCAAAGGAAACTGTTGGAACTTTGTCTTGTTATAATAATACAGAAAGAACAGACCCAGGTTGCAAAACAGAATTACTGTTACAAAATTTGGGCACGATAACCATAAAACAAGGATGTCTACTTGTAACTAAAGAGTCTACTATTCGAACGCCGTTAATTATCACGAGCAAAAAGGTAATAAGTCCCAAAATATCCAACTTCAAGGCAATTAACCTTTCGTACACTATTTCCAATATAGAGAGTGAGGAAATGAAAACCTCTTTATGGTCCAAAATAGATTAAAATAAAAGGACATTAAAGCTTAAAAAAATTAGAGAAATATTAGATTCCCAGATCCCCCTATTTGCAAATGAAGACCAGAGATTAACGTATGTGGATAATAGATATGGATTATTCTCAGCCAATTTCTGGTGGAACATAGTACTGACCGTATGTTTCGTATCCGTGACTTCTCTGACCATAGGAACCTTATTGACTTTTAATTATGGAAAAATCCTGAGACTAAGAAGGCAAAAACCAAGAGAAGAACACGCAAAACGGCCGAAATGCAGAAGTTAAACCCGGAACCCCATGAGAACGTCTAAGCCAAGAAAAAGGGAAGACATTAGAAAACGAGAGGGTATAGAGGTCTCCACTCATCCTTGCTATGTCTGGTTCCTTCATTGTAAGTGTCGTTTACGTAAAACCGTGTGGTTATGACGCTGCAACATGCGTTTCTTAAACAGCACGGACGTGCATGAACAATGTAGGCATGAAATATGTTGTAAAATTAGACCTTAAACTTAATAATGTAGCGTAATTTATTTTTAAATGGTGATTTTGAATCTAATACAGAATTAAATTAGTGCTGAGAAAGATTAAGTTAAATTGTGTGTAATAAAGTATGCGGAGGAAAATAATAAGGGACATTACTTAAAGTTAAGAGAAGTAATATCTTATATAAGAGAAATAACAATGCCGGTTTTTTAAAAACAATATATGCATATTAAAATTGGCCTATGCTTGATATTACCTTGTAGTATAACGTTAGCCATTTATTGTAACCAATCATATTGCTTATTATGTATTATGACTATTTGTTTTAAAGAACGTGTGATTCTGCCTTGTTGTTCTTATTACAGGAAGTGGATCGACATATTGGAAATCCATCATTACAATGCGATGGCCAGCGCATATACAACCTAGTAGCATCTATTTTCATCATAACTCAGCCACCAAAGACTACTCACCATACACTCTAGGCAATTTTCATCCCAGCTTCGTGTACGAAAATAATAGTTACCTCTGATCGTTGTTTCCTCGGCCACGAACCATATTACGTATCAGGTAACATTATATTTGAATCTCAGTATCCAATGCATTATCGAACTATATAATCACATAATTCCTGATTACCCCATCGACCAGTACAAGATATAAGTACATAAATATCGCCTTTGATAATCATTATGGACCCATATACCATATGACCGCATAGTTATGATATTTGATGACCCCAATAACTATTTATGTGTCACAGACTCACGCGTCGAATCCCTTTCAACCATCTATCGGTATCCATCCTAGCCCCTTTATGTGAAAAGTTCATATTTCTGTTATCCTATATATATTACGAGATAATTACTGAAAAATGGACCTAGAAACCAACCATTGAATTACAAAAACCAAAATTAACCCAAGTGATTAACCCCTTAGTGACAATATACTCCTCCCGCAAGTTAAAGAAAATATGTTGAAGGAGTCACTATATTTTGATGTCGATCCATTCCAAATCCAAACCAAAATTCCCCTGTGATTAACCAAGGAATCATCACAAAAGTTAATAGACGCAAGCCAGGCACGAACAATTTTATAAGAGAACAAAATCTCTAAGTGCACGAATGAACAATTTTATACGAGAATTACATTATCTTTGTGCTTTAAAATATCCCAAAAATGATATGCAGAGAAGAAAATGAACGCAATCCCAGTGTTCAACCCCTTAATAATAAGGCACCCTATGAACTATCAAAAAGCAGGTAAGAATGAACTCTGATAACATATTCCCACTCCTGTGGTTGGAAGTATCATTTCTCATTTGAAAATTACAGAAAGCTTGTCATGTGAACATAATCATGTTCCATGAAGCATGAACCATGAAGAAACTATATTTTATGTGCTTTAAAAATTTTGCCAAGACGAAAAGAGTGAAGGACCAAAAATTACAACAGAAGGATTGAGTACGCTAAAGAGACACGAAGGTCATGAAATATCTGGGAATTTACATATGTTACATCTTAATAACTTTGATAACTCAAAAATTCCAATATCCTATCATTAATGTTACGTAGCAAACATCCCCAGTGAAAGTGTTCTAATGTTACCAGTGAACATGGTAAACCCAATATTGTGTGTTTTAAATCATTTTTATATGTAGTGTTAGATGTTCAGATAGAGTTAGGTGTAGCGTTGTCGTACTATTCATTAAATTTAGCGTAGATAGGAAGCAGTGTGCCTTATAGTCAGCAAATTCAAAAAAAAACTTGTAAAAGGTGAATTCTCAAAAAGTTTATGTAAAGGTAGAAATCTTTAGTATAGCAGCTAGTCTAGAACCATAAATAATCTTAGTCCAGTAGATCAACTTTAGATACTGATGTATAATAAAATAAGAAAAGTAGTAGAGAAAATTTTTAGCACTCCTGATTAAGCTAAAATAAAATATAAAATAATAAAATGTCAATCAAAATTATGTAGAATAAATAGTTAATAAATCGCGAATATTTCAAAAACCCAAGGACAAGCAAGTCCTAATGACGGGACGTCATTAAATAATGGGAAGGGTAATATGTACCGTGAATAAAATGTGATATATTTAAAATACAAAAACAAAGTTCCTTATTTCTAAGGATAATTCTGACTTCCTCTAATTAAGTTAAATCTCGTTTCAAAAAAGAAAAGTTCTTAATCAGCAAAAAGAAAAACTGCCTTTTAGTTCCAGCCAAAACTCGGCGCTAATCACGGGAGATGGTTTTGAATTTTGACAAGAAGATGGGTAATAAAAAACTACTAAATACAATGTTTTTGCAGGAACTTCAAGTTATAAGAGAGTGTGAACGTTAAAATCATCAAAATATTTAAACAAATTATTGGACGAACAGTTCGCATAATTTAGTGAGTTTGCGAACATAATTACAAATTAGCGGCCCCCTCCACAGGACTTGGACCAATTGTGAATTAGCTCTTAGAGCGCAGGACATAAACAATGTTTTATAGTGTGGTAAAAGGGTTTTTTGGATTATTATTAGAATCAAAAGTGTTTCGGCGCTCAGGCATTGCAATTCAGTTATTATTGTCATCTCAGTCACCATCGTTGTCATTTGAAGTGAACCACTGCTGTACACCTAAATATGTAAGTCAAAATAAAACTAATGCTTTTCTACTTGTGTTTATTTTATATATTTGTATCTAGTCGCACGACGAGTAATTAGTTCGTATGTCTCCAAGGTACGTTCCCAGGGATCTGATCCCCAGATAGCTCAAGGAAAAGGGGTTACATTTATATAGTTACACATTTTATTTTCTCTCAAAAATTGAGGGTGGTGCGGTTATAAATTTATTTCACTCCCCATTGCTGTGGCGTGATCATAAACTTAATTTTCTCATAATTTTTATAGCTTGCCTAGCCTATTAAGTAGCTTAAGAAAAATCACCCCGGAAGAACTGGAGCGATCGGTACACCGCTTTAAATCATAATATTACATATGGCACAGTCCTTAGCACTATAAGTGGTGCTATCGGAGAACTTATAAGGTGTAAGTTCACAGCCTTAAAGCATAATATTACATTTGACGCGGTCAATCTTTATTACCAAATCCTACCCCACTCTAATTTTTTTATCGCCACAAAAGAAACGAAAACAAAAGATATCCATTCAGCCGAAGGTATACAGGTAATTGAATTCCCCCAAAACAGATCAAATAGAGAAAAATATAAAAACTGAAGAATGAACCAATCAAAAATTAAAACACCCAAAAGACCAAAAAACATAAGAAGACACAAAAAATAACGAACCTAAAATAAATGTGCCAAAAACTATGTTCAAGCAACAGAATGAAGAACATGTAAAAAAAAAGAGCAGTAGCACTGAAAGAGAAGATATTAAACCCGAAACAAAGGAAAATAAAGAGGATCAGAAACCAAATGAAAATAAACTAGCTAAGGATAAAAAGAAACGAAAACAAAGGATATCCAGCCAGCCGAAGGTATAAAGGAAATTGAATCCTCCAAAACAAAGTAAATAGAAAATAATAAAGAAACTGAAGAAGGGGCAATCAAAAACAAAAGACGCCACAAATACAAAAAAATTAAAGAAGACGCAAAAAATTATGAACCTAAAGTAGATGTGCCGAAAACTAGGTTTAAGCAACACACTAAAGAATATGTAAAAAAGAGCAATAGCACTGAAAGAGAAGATATTAAACCCAAAATAAAGGAAAATAAGGAGAATAAGGAAACGACAATTAAGGATATCCAGCCAGCTACTTGCATAGGAGAAATTGAACCCTCCAAAATAGAACTAGTAGAAATGAGTTCATGCAGCTACTTTTTATGTGTGTGTGTTGTTTTGATTCTACTAATGATAGTTCTTCTATTTATTATTAATAACAACGAATTGTCTTTAGCTAATGGCTAAGTTTTACTTGCAACTGTTGGCTTAACTGTCGGAAGCTTTTGGTTTATTTGTACCCGAAGTTAATTGCTTAGTTGTACTTGAAACTATTGACTGAATTGTCTGTAGCTGTTGACTTAGTTTTAGATCCAGCTGTTGGTTTAACTGTATGAAACTTTTGGTTTAGTTTTACCCACAGCTAATGGCTTAGTTTTACTTGCAGAAAATTGGCTCAAAAACCAATCACAAGCAATGGTATAGAATAAATGGTCTGTTAGGTTAGGTTAGGGTTTGCTTTGGTTTGGTTTAGGATAGGCTTAGGTTAGGTTTAGATTAAGTTTGGTTTAGGATAGGTTTAGTTTAATTTAAAATAGATACGAGAAAGATGATAGCACTGTTTTCGAACACAAAGAGGAAACCACATGGCTTAATTGTCTGCAGCTGCTGGCTTAGTTTTAGATGCTACTGTTGGATTAATTATCTTCAGCTCTTGGTTTAGTTGTACCCGCAACTAATGGCTTAGTTTTACTTGTAACTGTTGGCTGTTTGTGAGTGTATTTCGGTGTGTGTTTGAGTGTGTCTGTGTCTGTGTGTGTCTGTGTCTTTTTGTCTGTGTTTGCGTGTGTGCGTGTGTGTGTGTCTGTTTGTGTGTCTATATTTGAGTGTGTCTCAGTGTTTGTATGTCTGTGTTTATGTCTGTGTGTGTCCGTGCGTGTGTGTCCGTTTGTTTTTGTGTCCGTTTGTGTGTGCCCGTGTATGTGTGTCCGTTTGTATTTTAAAAAACGATCACGCCCAGTAGCAAAAAATTAAATAGTCTATAAGTTCTAAAACTAGAATCACATCAAAAAACAAAGTGCACTATTAGAAACAAATTCTCTTATACCCTTATATAGTAAACTTACCGTCCCTTGGCTTGAAAAACAAGGAAAATATATTTGTTTGAAAATCAAGAAAAGTGGCTGAAACCACGATATTCTGCATCGACAGCAGGTTTGTTTTTCCCTTTTTTTCCCCTAAGCTAGCTAGGCACTGAAAAATTATGAAAAGCTTGAAAATGGCTCATTTTAAAGGAATTTGATGTATTTCAAAACCTTTCATAATTAACATAATAATTTCAGAACAAAGTATTTTTTTTTTACGAAAAACTTCTATTGCTCTATAGTAAAAAATGTTAAGCTTACCTCCTGGAACCAAACCTTTTTTTGGCTCAACTCCTAAAGTACTTATCTCAATAAAACAAGGCGTCATTTTCGTAGTCCACGTTGCAGCGGTAGCTGACAACCTAGTAAGAGACGATAACGTCCAATATGAAGAAATATATTATAATAAAAAACAAATATAAAGTTGTATCCAGGTTGCAGCGGTAACTAGCAACCTAGTAAGAGACGATCACGTCCAATGTTGAGAAATATAAAAACCCATATCTCGTAAAAAAAGGAGTCAGGTCAAGAAAAAGTAAACCATTAAAACCGCCTTGTCCGAAACCCCTGTATGGGAAACTTTCTGTCACTTGGCTTGAACAGCGAGGGAAATATATTGACTTGAAAATCAAGAAAATTGACTTTAACCCCGTTATTCTCCACAAACGGCATATTTTTTTCGTTTTCCACAGATAACTGGCACTGAAACATCTTAAAGGGTTGTTCAGTGGCTCATTTTGAAGGAAATTAATTGGGTTAAAAATCTTTTTTAACAAAATAAATTATTTCTAAGAGATAATAAATTTTTCCACTAAAAACTGCATTTTTGATGTCTTTTCATACTGCAGTCTTTTCAAAGATATTTGATTTTTGTACATAAATTATAATCGTATACCAGTGGTTAGATTTGAACCCATGCGCTCAAAGAGTTTACATTATCCGGGTTGCAGTGGTGGCTAGCAATCTAGTAAAAGACGATCACGTCCAATGTTAAGAAACATAATAAACCGTAACTCCTAATAATATAGTCAGATCAAAACAGAAAGTACACCATTAGAACCACTTTGTCCAAAACCTCTATATAGGAAACCTACCATCGCTTGGCTTGAACAACAAGGGAAATATATTGGCTTGAAAATCAAGAAAAGTGGCAGCTACTACGATATTCTGCATAAACAGCATCTTTTTTTTCGTTTTCTTCCTCCTCAACTAGCTGGGCACTGGAAAATCATAGAAAGCTGTTTAATGGCTCATTTTAAAGTAAATTGCTACATCTAGTGCAGTTTGTAATTCAAAATAACATAGTTTTTAGAATAGAATCAGTTTTGACAAAAAAAAACTGTATTTTCGTGTACAAGCTTGATGAATGACGTTATAATTGTACAAGCTATAAACATAAGTGACGCAATAATTGAATGCAATATGCCTATACACGCCTATCTTTCAACAAGATAATAATATAAGAGATATATAATTACAAAAATCAGTTTTTTACGAAAAACTTCCTTTTACTATAACACTGTAATAGAAAGCGTAATTTTTAATCCAGGTTACAGTGGTAGCTAGCAACTTAGTAAGAGACAATCGGGTCAAATGCTTAAAAACAAAATATCCCATAACTCCTAAAATGAGATAAAAAAAAAGTAAAACATAAGAGCCGCCATGTCTGAAACCCTTATTTTGGAAACTTCCTGTGCCTTAGCTTAAACAGCAAGGGAAATATATTGGCTTGAAAATCAAGAAAAGTGGCAGCTACTACAGCATTCTGCCTAAACGGTATTATTTAACTCCCTTTTTTTTCTTTTCCAGAGATAGCTTGACACTTGAATATCGTGGAGAGTTCTTCAATGGCTCATTTTAAAGAAAATTTCTAGATCCAGTGCCATTTTTTATTTTTAAAAAATGTAAATATAATCAATTTTTTACGAAAAACGTCATTTTTTATGTACAATATTGATTGATGACACCATAATCGTAGGTTGTTGTACATAAAGGCGGTAGTACATAAAAAAACTGACCAAAAACTTTTTCCTGACTGGCTGGGGTGCTACTCGGACCAAAAGGAGCTTTAGGTTTGGAATTCTTTAATTGGCTCAGACTAAAATATTTATGGAATTGATTTAAATTGCATCACTTTTTACTATCGGCTAAGCGGCAACAGTGCACTGAAAAACCATTTGGCAACTTCTCAACTCATTGGAAAGTCTTCTATTTCTTGACCTAACGCAATATTGAGGAGGTAAAAAGGTTGTAGAAGTGTCTTAAGCAAAATGACACTATTTCAGATGGAATCTCTTTTTGGCATTAGTCTACAGCTAGGCTATACTCATAAGAAAATGCCTTAATATTCTGAAAACTAACTTTAACAACTCCTAAAACCCATAGTTGTATCATTTGGACATCCACTATATGGCTAATATGGGAGTAAAGTTCATTTGTGATGCAAATGGATGTGAGATTTAGATTTAGGATGCAATTATAGGTATATATTTGCACATTAGGGGGGTGGGGTATATATTCTGTGAATAAACATGTCCTAAGACATTTGGTAAATTTCTAACAAATCATATTATTGAGTTAGGAATAAAGTGAATGCACCATTCGATGCGTTTTTTTTTTGCTGATAACTAATATAATAATCATTTCTATTGAAAATGAATCTCAGCCCTTCCCCCTATATATGCCAATTCAGGGTTAGGTTAGGTTGTAGAAATATATGCTGAATGAAAAAATATATGAATGAAGTGAAGATAAAGGCTCTCCCCCTGCACAATGTGTTAACTAGGATTATTCTGCATATTATGGAGTACAAAATGTTTTCTTATGTCCAGCTGGACTCCTAGGCTTAAAATAGTGGTTGGCAGGCTGGCTAATTTAAAGATTTGTATATATATATATACACTGTCAAATTTGCCACCTAGTGGTATCTCGTATCATTCCTAATGGCACTTCACTCTGGCAACACCCCCACACTAATGTGCAACTGTAAAGCCCATATTATTTAGGTTCAATAAATTTTGCCATGTGTCACTCTTGTTCAAATTGAATTGATTTGGTAAATATTTGCCAAATCATATAATTATGTTACAAGTAAAGTGAATACATGGCTTAATGTTTTTTTTATGCTCTACAAATAAGATAATCATTTTTGTCAGAAATGAATTCTAGCCCCCACCCCTATATACCCATTCAGTGTATATATTTGCACATTAGGGGGGTGGGGGTAAAGTTACCTCCAAAATTTGCCCCCACCCCCCTAATGTGCAAATATATACCCTGAGTAGGTATATATGGGTGTGGGGGCCAAAATTCATTTCTGACAAAAATGATCATTATATTCACAAAGAGCATAAAACAAGGCATCAAGTGGTATATTCATTTCATTTGTAACTCAATAACATGATTTGGTAAATATTTACCTTTGATTTTATAGGATAATGCTTCCTTTTGAGTAGGCATAACTAGATCAATAGGTTTGAACATAATATGAAAAACAAGAGTGATGGGTGGCAGCATGTATGACTATTATCTTTTTTAAAAAGGACATTGAATATCCTTTGTCCAAATTTAACAGGCATTGCATTGGAAATGAAGTTTACTCCCACCCCTGTGCATAGGCCTACTAATTCAGGATATATATTTGCATATTATGGGTAGGGGGTAAAGTTTATTTTTGATGCAAATGAATTTTAAATTTAGATCCAGGATTCAATTCTGAATACAGAGGTAAATTTAACTTCATCCTCACCCCCCTAATCTGCAAATAGCCTATATACCCTGAATATATATTTGCACATTATGGGGGTAGGGGTAAAGTTCATTTCTGATGCAAATGTGGATTCAGGATGCAATTCTGACTATAGAGGTAAGTTTATTTCTTAGCTCCCTGAATATTTTGTTAATATAAACCTCACCCCAGTTTTCTATTTGAAGAAGGAAGCTTTCAGGAATGAATTCAGAGACTAAATTATTCCTCATGCACATTTTTCCAAGTATATTCCTCTACCCCTTATATAGGAGGTTTAGAAGACTGGTTAGTAAATTTATCAATTTAGGTAACTTTGCTAGCTTAAAGATGAACATACCATTCAATACTCTTATGAATGCTGGCTCCAAATATACTAGCTCCTTCCTGGTACTTATGTATTATAGTACTGACACTGAAGAAGTTAAGCTAGGTTAATCCTAATAAAAAATGCCCAAAACATGATGAAAATGTAATACATTAGAGATAAATTTGGGTTATATATTTGCACATAGCAGGTCTGCATGCACAATGTATTACTACTACTACTAACAACTCATTGCAGCACCAAGCCGCCTGAGGCCAACACAGCTACACACGCTCCTCCTCCACCCCAATCTATTCAAAGCCTCCCTTTTTACACCCGCCCACAAAGTTCCCATTTCTTTTAAATCTTTCTTTATGACGTCCTCCCACTCCAGACGGGGACGACCTGCTTTCCGTTTAGACCTAGATGGTTGGCCGAAAAGAACAATCTTTGGCAATCTGTCATCCTTCATCCGCACAACATGCCCTAACCACCTCAACCTTTCTTTCATTATAGACCTAGAAAGCTGTATTGAACCACATTTTTTGTATAGCCTATTGTTTGAAATATGGTCAGTCAGCCGGGTACCCAGAACAATCCTTAAGCAATTTCTCTGGAAAACATCTAGTCTTGAAAGTTGTTCTAGTTGTTGGAAATAGCCTACACTCGGTAAAAAAGTTTTGGTTCATTCTGGTCTTCACTCTGCTTTGCTAACTTCTGCAAGTGTCCTCTAGTTTTGTGTTGACCTGTATGTTTCATGTGGAGGGTGTTGTTTGGTTGACTATTATGTTTGTAGGTCAGCATTATATCACATCTGTGATGTCTGAAGACCAGTGTTGGTAGTTTTAGGTGCTCACTTCTTTTATCATATGGCATATTTTGCAGACCTGTGATGCATTTGGTGGCATGTCTTTGAACTCCTTCAGTTATTCTGGTGTCATGCTTGTAGGAAGGTAAGGTCAGACATGTTCCAAGGTCCAAGAACAGCCTAACAATAGCCTTGTAAAGTCTCAGGAAGACAGTACTGGAGTGGCTGGTGGGCATTGTGTGGCAGGTGTTAGCTACAATTATTTTGCATATTATGAAGCTAGAATTGTTTTCTAACTTCATGCTGTCTAAATACTTTACCCCCCCTGCCTAAGGTGCAATTATATAAGTATAATGTATTCTGTCACCCACCACTTGTATTATATTAAGCATAAGTTAATTTTATCTTAATACAGACAGATGGAAAACAAGTTCTACTTAGATGTTGGAGCTATAGTGCATAAGTAGGCTGCCTCCTTCCCTTCTAAATTTGCCATAGCCCCTTGTAATGAAGCCAGATATAGCCCTTAACTATATAGGCTACAGTATTTTACTGATTCTGTTGGTTTTCATTATATTTAATTCTTATTTCTCATCTGCAGTTCATAACTTTAATCTGAAAAAATCAGTCATCACTGTTTTCTATATAGACCAGGGCTGTATTTGGCCCCATTAGGGGCTTAAGGTACATTTTGAAAGGTATTGATCAGCATATTTAGAAAAAGCCTTAAAAGTTGAATTAAACTTTATGTTTGTGTTTTAGCTAGGAAAGCTACTTAAATATCAATATACTTACAAATAGGTTTATACTTGTCTTATCTTTAGAAAAACAACCTCTAATAATTTTGGTTTTAGTCTACTTTTCTTCAACTTTAGGTTTTAAAAATGTAATTCATATGATTTGAGTAGAATTATAAGCCACATTTGAATGCTTTTTGTTTAAGAATTTTTTTTCAGCATTTAAAATATTATAAATCAGGACTTAGCAAAGATATGGTGCTCAAAACACTATGTCTAAACCTCATTTGGGCTTCAAATCTATTTCTAAAAATTTTGCTTTCTGTAACATAATATTTAAGGCAGTTCATTAAAGATCTTTGCCTTTCAGATGGGAAGGAGTTAAGTTAAATATTTCAAAAGATTTTCTCATGTCACAGGTTAGGTCTGGATTCATTTCTAAAGTTTCACTAATCTAGCTAGAGTACTTTCTAGGATAGCAAAAAATACATCATCTAGGCTTTTTACTGATCTCCCCCCCCCCTTAAATTTGTGGTGCCAGATGCATTTAAATATCTGATTTATGCCTAGTCTTGTGTTTTGGGATGGCTACATGTATTGTTGTCAGCAAAATGATGAATAGGGCTGGCAAGATTGTATCCCATGTCGTTTTGTGTAAATAATGAAAAGTTTGAAGCTGCCTTTATTGAATATTTGCATGAAATGAACCTGTCAAGAACAATTCACAGTGAATGATCAGAAAGAAAGCTCTCATCACTTTTAACAAGCATCCATGGACACCATGTGCATAAAGTAATTTTAGTAGACAATAATGCAATACTCCATTGAAAGCTTTACCTTATCTTAGACCTTAGATCCACCTGTGCCTCCAGAGGCACCCAGGGCATCAAGAAGGAGCTGCCAATCTTCCCGCCGGTTTGCTGCTGCAAGTATGTCCTCCCACTGAGGTTGGATTGATGTGTGCAGGTTATGGAGATCTGTCTGGTACGTTTGATGCAGGGTGTTTCTGGGTCTGCCCCTGCGGCGTGGACCCGATGGCTGCCAATGGAGCGCTGCATTAGGTAGTCGGAGATTGTCCATACATAGTAGATGGCCAAGGTATCTCCATCGGCGGACTCTTATAATATGTGTCACAAGAGGCTGGCCAGTCTTGTCACGGATGAATTGGTTTGTTATTCTCTGCTGCCAACAGATGTTGAGAATTCTTCTAAGACATGTGTTTTCGAAAGCAAGTATTCTTAGCTCTTGTTCCTGGTTCAGGTGCCAGGTTTTGGCAGCGTAAAGCAGCACTGGCATAACATTGCTATTGAAGAGTTGTAGCTTTAGCTGTATAGAGAAGCTTTGGGACCGCCACACTTTCTGTAATCTATTGAAGGCCCCATTAGCTTGGCTGATTCTTGTGAGCACTTCTTTTGTGGTCAATCCTGTACTTTCTATTATGCTTCCCAAGTATTTGAAATGGACAACTTGCTCTATGTGTTGGTCTCTGCAAGTGATGCTCAGGGGTGAATCTGTGGTAGCCATGCATTTTGTTTTCTCATTATTTATTTTTAGGCCGACATGGCCGCCTCTCTTTCTCACTTTGTCAAGGAGTTCTTGGAGTCTTTGCTTGCATGATTCTAGGATGGCGATGTTGTCATTGAAGTCTACATCACTGAGGTGTGTTTCTGGATTTAGCTGGATACCGTCTGTGCTTGTACTTTGCAGTATGTAATCAATGACAATTACGAAAAGTAGCGGTGACAAGACGCAACCTTGCTTAACTCCTGACATAATGCGGAAGAAACGGGTTTGGCCATCTGGTGTCTTTACACAGCACTCGCTATCTTCATAGAACGCAACAATCAGTGAAACTATCTTTCAGGGATTCCGTAATGCAGTAGGATCTTCCACAGACTTTGGCGGTCTACTGAGTCAAATGCCTTCTCAAAATTGATGAATATCATATAGATTTTGGAGTGCCATTCTCTGCTTTCTTCCGTCAGTAACCGTAGGGTGAATATCAAGTCTGCACATGAACGGTTCGGTCTGAATCCATGTTGCTTGTCGCGAAGGTGTCTGTCAAGCTGCGAGCTGATTCTCTGCAGTAAAATGTGCGTCAGCAATTTGCTAGGTATGGAAAGCATGCAGATTCCTTGCCAGTTGCCTTGGAAGGACGTATCACCTTTCTTAAAGATCCTCACAAGCGTGCTGCGTTTCCAATCCAAAGGTACTTTGGCGGTCGTCCAGATTACTGTGAACAACGCTGTCCAGAACTTGATGCAGGTCATAACAGTTGCTTTGATCATTTCCGCGGATATCCTGTCTTCGCCAGGCAACTTCCCATTTTTCAGCTTCTTTGCTGCTGCTATAAGCTTTAGCAATGAAAATAGCCTGGCATTGTATCCTTTTACTAGAGGATCAATCCACTTTTGGTGTTTGGCCATTAGCCAGTCAACAATTGAATATTTCCAGCTGAATCCATATTGTTGATCACCTAAAAGGTTGTTCAACTCCAGGCTCTGGTAAAGTGTATGACTAAAATGGTTGCATAAGCTTTCCCATTGTAGGAGAGGAGGCTAATAAGCCTATATGAGCCTAGTTTCATTGGCTTGCAATCTAGTGTAGGTATAAAACTGGCATGGGTGGGTTTCCATGTGTGCAGAAAGGTATCAGAGTGGAAACACAGCTGTAAAAGTAATGCCAGACGTCCAGCTAACTTGAAACTGCAAAACTTCAAGACAATTGTAAGTGTGCTGTCAGGGCCTGCGGATTGGTCACATAAAGATGCTGCAGCATAGTTCATACTATCAAAGACAGTATTGGTTTAATCAGGGACATTCAAAATGACAGTAAAGAGTCACTTTCAATTTCTAGGCTTGAAAATTTGGCAAATGCCTTTGCAAGAGCTTTGGTCATTGTCTGTGGATCTAGTATGGTAGTCCTATTGTTGATTTTTAAGAAAAGAATTGAAGTTCCCCTAGGAAAAGAAATGAAGAAAAGAGTTGTGGCAGCTCATTGCAGAAGAGTTCTAAAGCTTGGTTACAAATTTCTCTCTATACTGAACCCAGGATGCCAAATCATGCAGGATGTGTCATTATGTCCTTTTATGGAATCAAGTCTGTTCTTTTTGCTCTTTGAGAGTAACCATTGCCTGTGTGGCTTTTGTTTGGCTCAGATAACCTTTTTGCTGTGGTCATTAAACCAAGGTTTGTCCCTTTAGACATTAAACCAAAATTGTTGCTTTGATCAGATGTAGCTTGTGATACATTTAACTATTTTCTGCTGGTATTTGTCTGGAGCTTTCTTTGCCCTTCAAGGAGCAGACTCCATTGCTGAGAGTCATATCTGTTTCTTAAGCTGTCTCAATCTTCTTTTTAACTATGCTAGCTATTTTGCTCATGGTTTATTGGGAGAGGAAAACCAAGATTTTTATGTGGAATGACTGTAATGTGGTCATCTGTGAAGGTAAGTTTCAGTCTAATAGGAAGCTAGGTGATCCATAAGGAGAAGGTCCTGTGGTGGTGCTGTGGGCTTGACCTTAGCTTGGTAATATGGGACCTGGGGATCAAACCCACCTTTAGCAACACACTACAGGGCCAATACAGGGACCTTAGAAGTCAAGAAGGATCATTAATCTGATTGCTTTCATAAGAAAGTGATCAAAACAAGAGTGTAGCACACTACCAGATTATTAGTTTATTAAAACCCAGGCATCTAGAACAAAAAGCATAATAAGCAACTGCAAACATGTACAAGCACTAGAAGCATAAGCACCAAAGCAATCATTTATGATATTACGTCCTCCTTCTATGAGAGTAGATTAACATCATTTTGAGCCAGTGGAGGATGAACTGTTGGTACTGTTATTAATGTCCACCAGAGAAGGTACTAGGCTTACTTCTCATTGTTGTCTACAACATAGACAAGGACACTAAAGGAATAAGCACATGGGGCTGCTAGCACACAGATCCAGGAGAAGGTGCTTGTCTCACTGCTCACCAGACAATACATAGCCTACACTATATGCATATTTCCACTTCTCTTCTTTTGAGAGCTGCGTAAGGTAACAAGTTTAGTTTGATTGGTGGCTTGATTTGCCTTCCATATATAGTTTGAGTCAGTGATTCCTCTGCTGGTGTGCTATCTTTGATGGACCTTGAGGTACTGGTGGTATGGAGCAGGGTTGTTCTTTTAGGTGAGGTGATTTTGGATGAAGGGGAAGTTCATGTCTCATCTTCACAATGTATATCAGATGTTGGATTGCTTGCCGGTGGAGTAACAGTATCCTGTCCACTGTACTGTCTGCTTTGTCCTGGTGATGATGGCAAGCAATTTGATGTGTGCTTCAAATTCCTCTGTAGGATGGTTTCAGCTTTGTTGTGATATGGAATGGTCTGGGGCAAGCTGCTGGCATTATGATGGTAGCAGTGCTCCACTCATCATCTGTTTGTTTCTGGTAAGCTATAGTGTCGCCTGAGTGGAGTGTGGACTAAGACATAACATGTTTGTCATACTGCAATTTCTTTCTTCATTTTACAATGACATTTTCTCTTCATATTTTTGATATTTCCTCCATATCTCCTGATATTTCCTCTTCAGCAGGTATTTGTTGGTTGGAACCACCTGCTTCTACAGGTATTGTTCTGTACAAGGTAAGGGGGTGCATAGTTGGTGGCTCGTCAGCAGCTGTGCAGGAGCAGCATAGCTGTCTGTTGGTGCACTCCTGTATTCTAGCAAACCCATGTATGGGTCATCTCTGTCTTCAGTTGCCTTGGTGAAGATGTTCTTGCATGTGTAAACATCTTTTTTTACCAACCTGTTGGACTGGGGGTAGATAGGGCTGGACATCTTGTGCTTTATACTCCAGTTATTTAGAATCTGTTTAAACTTGAAGGCTGTATATTGTGTTCCATTGTCTGACATGATGGTATGGGAAATGCCATGTTGGGCAAAATGTTCTTTGGGTGTGCTGATGACTCCCATGGATGTTAAGTTCCTCAGCACTTCGACTTCAATGGAGCAACTGTAATAGTCAACTGTTATGAGATATTCTCCTTTGTTCCAATCAAAAATGTCTGAGGCTACCTGCTGCCATGGTACTAATGCAATCTTAGACTTTATGAGAGGTTCTTTCTGATTGTTTTGGCTATGTTTCTGGCAGGCTGGACAGTTTGTCATTAGTGTTTCAGTGTCACTGTTCATCGTTTGACAGTAAAGGAGTAGCCTGGAACATTGTTTTGTCTTTTCCATACCAAGGTGGGAGATGTGGAGCTGCTTGAGGATGTTGGGTTGTATCTTCAGGGGAATAATGATTCTTTTGCCCTTAAATATGATGCAATTCATGTATGATAATTTCTGCTAAAGGTTCCAGTATGCAAGGAAATATGTTGCACATTGCTATCTAGCACTGGCCCACCTGCCTTGGATAGCTTCCTTGAGACCAATCAGGTGTTTGTCTTCCTTGGTATGGAGTTGTATTTCCTTGAGTCTTCCATCACTAACAGGAAGAAAGAGGGCAATTTGGTGGATATATACTTCAATTTCTCTATGGGTTTCTCGTTAACGACAGAAAGGTGTAGACTTGATGGTGGGTCTGCAACTGCAATTTCTGTTCCTTGTGTGTGGACAAACACCAGATCATAGGGTTGAATCTGGAGCATTATTTGCTGAGCTCTGGCAGGTGCTTGTTGAAGTGGATTCCAGTGGATGGCGGTCTGTTGTTGCTGTAACATGCCTGTCATTTGTGAAATTGTGGAAGTGCTTGCAATGGAAAACTATTGCGTATAGCTTTTTCTTCAGTTGTGAGTACATCTGTTAAACTTTCCTGAGTGAGCATGATGCATATGCAATGACATTATCATCACTTTTTGTACCTAATACTGAGATTGCTGTGAATAAGCAAGGTGAATCTTCTTTTAGAACTTTTACAGATAAAGAAATTTCTAATTTAATTCTTAGTCTTCAGAGTAATGATTGGTCTAGTGTTCTTGAAGCTAATGATGTTGAATGTGCAACAAGTTTATTTGTGTGTCGTATGGGAACTCTGTTGGATAAGCGTTTTCCTCTTAGGAAGAGAGCAAGGAATTCTACACCCAAATGCCCATGGATGTCCATAGGTCTGATTAATGCTACACATATGAAGGCGTCTCTGTTCAAGGTTGCATGTAAAAGTAAAACACAGGATGATCTTTTGAAGTATAAACATTACAAAAATGTACTTACGACTTCAGTACGTGCAGCCAAAAAGCTCTATTTTTTGCGTCGAATTGATGAGTGTAAGGGGAACTTGCGAAAGGTTTGGAATGTAGTTAATGAAGCTATTTCTCGTAAGAAACTCAAACAGTCCCCCCCCCATGTCATTACAGGAATGCTGATGGATCTATTGTGGATAAAAATTCTTCAGGAAACGCCTTCAATTCGTATTTCACCACTCTTCCTTCAGTTCCCATTCAACCCAAGAATAGAGTAAGTAGTTTTCCCATAGCAGAAAAGTAATTTTTCCTTTCCCCATGCAGTGATATTGAGATTTATAGTATTATCTCCCAGCTTCCAAGTAGCTGTTCAGCTGACGGTTTTGGTTTTAGCAATAATGTTCTTAAAAAAATTGGTCAGTTTGTTTCTAACCCCATCTCACACACAACTAACCTCTCTCTTTCTTCTGGTGTTTTTTCCCTCATTTATTTAAAGTTGCTAATGTTTTACCTTTGCATAAAAAAGGTGATTCATCTCTAATTTCAAATTATAGATCCATTTCTCTTCTTCCTGTCATCTCTAAGGTTGTTGAAAGAGTAGTGTATTGTAGACTCTCTTCATTTGTTTTTAGTACTAATACAACTGCAGGAAATTCTCTCATAACTAACCATCAGTATGGTTTTCGTCCCACTTTCTCTGCCTCGTATGCACTCTCAGATACAACAGAGTTTGTGCGTGTTAATCTGGACAAGGGCTTGTGTGTTTTTGGTTTATTTCTTGACTTTTATTTCTTGAGTACAGGGAGTTCCACTAGAATGGTTAAGGTCTTATCTGTCGGGAAGGTCTCAGTATGTTTCAGTTAATGGTAATTCTTCCACTACTTTGCCTATATTGAAGGGTGTCCCACAGGGCTCTGTGCTTGGACCACTTTTTTTTTTAATTTACATTAATGATCTCGTTGATGGTCTTCATCCCCTTGTGCACCCTATTCTTTTTGCTGATGACAGTAACTTTTTCATTGCTGCAGTAGACCTGCCATCTGCCACTTCCCTAGCTCAAGGTCTTCTTGATAAAGTAAAAGATTGGTGCTGGTCAAATGGTATGACTCTCAACAGCCAAAAGAGTGCCATTGTACACTTCAGGACCCCTTATTGTATGAGAGATGTAATCATCCTGACTTATGGGAATGATGTTATACCGCAAGCTGCTATGGTGAAATTTCTTGGTGTGTATCTTGACTGTTTTCTCTCTTTTAAGCCTCATATAATTCACACCCGTTCCCTCATCTTCCGCCAGTCTTCAATGTTGCACCGGGTTAACTCATTTCTTCCCCCAGATGTTATGCTTTCTCTTTATTATGCTTTTGTTTTTCCTTACCTTTCTTATTACTGCTCTGTCTGGGGTAATACTAATAAATCTCTTCTCTGCTCACTTCAAAGAACCCAAAATAGGGCAGTGAAGGCTACTTTTCTTCTCCTTCGGCTTTACCCATCCTCTGATCTTTATAATGATACTGGAATAGCTCCGCTGGATCGCATTGTGAGTAAAAGTAATCTTTATTTAGCGCATTCTGCTTTTCTAGGTACACTTCCACCGCCTCTACAGCAATTTTTTTCACGGACAGGCTCAGGTAGGTACTCTACTTTTTTACGTAGTTCTTCTCGTAGATTTATTTTGCCCAAACGTTCATCTACAGCAGCCCAGAGGTCTCCTGTTTATAAATCAATTCAATTATGGAATTCAATCTCACTGGATGTCCCGTTATTTCTGTCTGCAAAGGCAGTTATTCGTTGTGTATTTCCAGTTTAGTAATTTCTCTCTCTTTCGTTTATTTTCCCTGTTTTCTCTTTTCCTAGTGTTTCTCCTTTTGTGTTTTTCCCTTATACATCGTTTTTTTTTTTTTTTTTTTTTTTTTTTTTTTTTTTTTTTTGACTGTATGGTATTGTTTATTCTCTTTAATCCTTATTTCATATATATTGTTTGATTTAGAGTAATATTTATGGTTGTTTTAGTACTTTATTATTGTGTTGTAAGGCCCACAACAAGCCAAGCTTCTTGGGCCAAATAATTTTTCTTTACGTTTGTAATACTGTTTAGTATTAATAAAATGATTGATTGATGATTGATCTGACGAAATGTATGCTCCTAGACCATGCAATGAAGCATCCACAATGAGATCAATGGACTTACATGAGTGGTCAAAGTATGCTAAGCTCAAAACTGTTGAATCGTTGTTGTTTTTCAAGGCTTCATCATGTTCCTTGGCTCATGTGAATTCTGTGGATTTCCTGAGGTTATGCAAGATGTTTTTGTATGTTGATAGGTTTGGGATGTATTTTGCAAGGTAGTTTAGCATTCCCAACAGGATTCCTAGTTCTTCTTGGTTTGATGGTGTAGACATGTTGTTGATGGCTTTGAGTTTTGTCAGGATGTGGCTGCATTCCTTGTTCACTAATGACATGTCCAAAATAGGTCACACTTGTCATGGGCAGCTCAATAGCGCTGCCTAAATAAAGAACAATGTTGGCACAATTTATTATTTTTTATATATATATATTTTTTTTTTAGACCAGGGCAATTCATATTGAAGGAGTTGTCAAAAAAACTTTGAAAAGTGCTAATTTGATTGGGAAAAACTAGTCGAAAGTGATCGGAAGAAACCTAACACCCCGCTCACACCCACAATTTCCTCAAACACATCCCATCAAAATTTGAGATTGCCATTTTGTTTGACATAGTTGAAAGGTCCAGAAATTATTTTTTGAGGATGACACTCCCCCCACAACCCTCAAAGCAAGGGTTGTAAGTTACACTTGGGTTGTAAGTTACAGTAGTTTTTTTCGGGGGGAGGGGGGGGGGTCGAAACGTCAAAAAGGGCTCATTCAATAGGAAATTGAAAGGGTTAGTGCCCTTTTTAATACTCAAAAGTCATTGGAGGGCAACTAACCCCATTCTCAAGCCCACTGTTTTTCAAAACACATCTAATCAAAATTTTGAGATAGCCATTTTTGTTCAACGTAGTTTAAAGGTTCGGAAATTGTGTCTTTGAGAATGACACTGCCCCCACAACCCTCAAAGCAAGGGTTGTAAGTTACCCTGGGGGAGTATAAGAATTTTATAGAAAGTGTAGCCGTTGAAACTTCAAAAAGAACTCATTCGATTGGAAATTGAAAGGGCTAGTGTCCTTTTTCATAGTCAAAAGTGATTGGAGGGTAACTAACCCCCCTTTCACCCCCACCGTTTTCCAAACACATCCAATCAAAATTTTGAGATAGCCATTTGGTTCAACGTAGTTGAAAGTTCTTGAAATTAGGCCTTTTAGGATGACACCCCCACAGCCCTCAGGGCAAGGGTTATAAACCTCAAGGGCATATAGAGTTTTTATAGAAAGTGTTGTCATAGAAACTTCAAAAAGGGCTCATTCGATTTGAAATTGAAAGAGCTAGTGCTCTTTTTAATAGTGGAAAGTTTGAGGGCAACTAACCCCACTCTCAAGCCCACAATTTCCCCAAACACATATAATCAAAATTTTGAGATATCCATTTTGTTTAACATAGTTAAAAGGTTCCGAAATTATTTCTTTGAGGATGACACTCCCCCCACAACCCTCATAGAAAGGGTTGTAAGTTACACTGGGGGTATATAAGGATTTTATAGAAAGCGTCGCCGTAGAAACTTCAAAAAGAGCTCATTCAATTGGAAATTGGAAGGGCTTAGAATCCTTTTTAATAGTCGAAAGTGATTGGAGGGCAACTAACCCCCTCCCACCCCTGCGATTTCCCCAAACACATTCAATCAAAATTTTTAGATAGCCATTTTGTTCAACGTAGTTGAAAGTTCTGGAATTTAAGTCTTTGAGGATGACATCCCCCCACACCCCTGAGGGCAAGGGTTGTAAGTTATGCCCTGGGGGAATATAAGGTTTTTACTGAAAGCGGTGTTGTAGAAACTTGAAAAAAGGCTCATTTGATTGGGAATTGAGAGGGCCAGTGCCCTTTTTAACAGTCGAAAGTGATTGGAAAGCAACTAACCCCACTCTCACGCCCGCCGTTTCCCCATACACTTCCAATCTAAATTTTTAGATAGCCATTTTGTTCAACTTAGTAAAAAGTTCTGGAAATTGAGTCTTTGAGTATGACCACCCCCCAAACCCCTCAGGGGAAGGGTTGTAAGTTTTTGCACTGGGGGCATACAAGTTTTTTTTTTTATAGAAAGTGTTGTTTAAGAAACTTCAAAAAGGGCTCATTCGGTTGGAAACGGAAAAGGCTAATACCCATTTTAATAGTCGTAAGTGATTGGAGGTCAACTTATCCAACTCTCACTCCCACCGTTCCCCGAAACACATCCAATCAAAATTTTGAGATAGCCATTTTTTTCAACGTATTTGAAAGGTTTAGAAATTAGTTCTTTGAGGATGGCACTCCCCCAGAACCCTCAGAGCAAGGGTTGTAATTTATACCCCGGGGGCATATAAGGATTTTATAGAAAGTGTTGCCGTAGAAACTTCAAAAAGAGCTCACTCAATTGGAAATTGAAAGGACTAGTGTCCTTTTTAATAGTTGAAAGTTATTGGAGTGCAACTAACCCACCTCTCACGCTCACCATTTCCCCAAACACATCCAATCAAAATTTTTTAGATGACCATTCTGTTCAACGTTGTTGGAAGTTCTGGAAATTATGTCTTTGAGGATGACAATCCCTCATAGTCCTCAAGGCAAGGGTTGTAAGTTATGCTCTGGGTTCGTATAAGGTATTTATTGAAAGTGTTGTCGTAGAAACTTCAATAAGGGCTCATTCGATTGGAAATTGACAGGGCTAGTGCCCTTTTTAATAGTCTAAAGTGATTGGAGGGCAACTCACCCCTCTCGCACCCACCATTTCCCCGAGCACTTCCAATAAAAATCTTTAGATAGCCATTCTGTTCAACGTAGTTAATAGGTGCGGAAATTATGTCTTTGAGGAAGACACCCCCCTCACAGCCCTTAGGGCAAAGGTTTTCAGATAAGCCCTGTGGGCATTTAAGGTTTTTGTAAAAAGTGTTTTCATAGAAACTTATAAAAGGGCTCATTCAATTGTGAATTGAGAGGGCCAGTGCCTTTATTAATAGTCAGAAACGGTCGGAGGGTGAATCCCCCCCACACTAATCATTTGCCAAAACACTTTCAATCAACATTTTGATATAGCCATTTTTGAACGTAGTTGAAGGTTCCGGAAATTGTGTCTTCAAGTAGACTATGATAACGTACAACCCTCAGGGCTAAGGTTATAAGTTATACCCTGGGGACATATAAGGGGTTTATAGAATGCGTTGTCATATAAACTTTGAAAAAGGCTCATTCAAGCGGAAATTAAAAGGGATATTGCCCTTTATAATAGTCGAAAGTAATCGGAGGGAGAATCACCCCCAAGTCCATCATTTCCCCGAACATTTCCGATCAACATTTTGAGATAGCCATTTTGTTCAGCGTAGTTGAAATTTCTGGAAACTATGTCTTTGAGGATGAAAATTCCCCCGATGCCCCTCAGGGCAACAGTTGTAAGTTATACCCTCGGGAAATATAAGGATTTTAAATCAGATATCAGATTCCTCATATTGTAAATAAACTTAATTTAGTAGAAATGTTCCCAAGTTTCAAGAGCAGATTTTCTTTGAAAAAACATATTTCAAAAATGGTTCTTTGTCTGGATTTTGGGATTGATGAATAATAGATTTTAGTATGATTTTTGATGTGGTGTTATCGCGCTGGGGTGGCCTCCTCTGTTATCTCCTACCTTGTATGTTTTTTTTTTTATATATATCCTGTATTTTTTATTTCGGCATTTTCTTATATTTGTTTATGGCCGACACATCGAGCCCTGCTCTCCGTCGATCAATTTAGAAATTTATTTGCTATGTGTTTTTGTCAATAAAAGATCTTGATTTAACGAAAGTGTTGTCGTAGAAACTTCTAAAAGGACTCATTCGATTGGAAATTGAACGGGCTGGCGTCCTTTTAATAGTCAAAAGTGTTTGGAGGGAAGTAACCCCTCGTCACACGTCTACCATTTCCCCAAACACATCCAATCAAAATTTTGAGATAGCCATTTGGTTCAACCTAGTTGAAAATTCTGGAAATTCGGCCTTTGAGGATGACAACCCCTCACAGCCCTCAAAGCAAGGGTTATAAGTTATACCCAGGGGCATAAAGTTTTTTTTTCCCAAAACACTTCCAATCAAAATTTTGAGATCGCCATTTTGTTCAACGTTGTTGAAAGTTCTGAAAATTAAGTCTTTGAGGATTACCCCCCCCCCCCCCCCGCATATCCCCCTGCGCAAGGGTTTTAAGTTATGCCCTGGGGGCTTGTAAGGTTTTTATTGAAAGTTTTGTCTTAAAACTTCAAAAAGGGCTCATTCGATTGGAAATTGAAAGGGCTACTGCCCTTTTTATAGTCGAAAGTGATTGGAGGGCAACTAACCCCACTCTCACGTCTACAATTTCCCCAGACACATCCAATCAAAATTTTGAGGAAGCCATTTTTTTCAAAGTAGTTGAAAGTTTCTGAAATTATGTCTTTGAGCATGACACTCCCCCCACAACCGTCAGACTTAAGGGTTTTAAGTTATACCCTGGGGGCATATAAGAATTTTATAGAAAGTGTTGTCGTAGAAACTTCAAAAAGGGCTCATTCGATTGGAAATTGAAAGGGCTAATGCCCGTTTTGATAGTCGAAAGTGATTGGAGTGCGACTAAACCCCCTCTCACGCCCACCATTCCCCAAACACATCCAATCAAAATTTTGAGATAGCCATATTGTTCAACTTGGTTGAAATTTCTGGAAATTACGTCTTTGAGGATGATAACAGGGCAAAGGGCGGAGGCTGTAGCAGCCAACAGGGCAAAGGCTGTAAGTTATGCCTTGGGGGTGTATAAGGTTCTTGTTAAAAGTGTAGAAACTGAAAAAGTCGAAAGTTTCTATATTTCTATGTAGAAACTTAAAAAGGGCTCATTCAATAGGGAATTTAGAGGGCTAGTGTCGTTATTCGTAGTTAAAAGCGATCGGAGGGTGAATGCCCCCCCCCACACCCATCATTTCCCTAAACACTTCCAATCCATTCTTAGATATAGCCATTTATTTTGAACGTAGTGGAAGGGTCTGGAGATTATTTCTCCAAGTACGACACCGCCCCCCCCCCCATAATCCTCAGAGCAAGGGTTGTAAGTTATACCCTGGGGACATATAGGCCTAAGGATTTTATAGAAAGTGGTGTTGTAGAAACTTCAGAAAGGGCTTATTTGATTGGAAATTGAAAGGGCTAGTGCTGTTTTTAATAGTCGAAAGTGTTTGGAGGGCAAATAACCCCTCTCTCACGCCCACCATTTCTCCAAAAACATCCAATCAAAATTTTGAGATAGTCATTTTGTTCAAAGAAATTCAAAGGACTAGTGCCTTTTTTAGTTGTCGAAAGTGATTGGAGGGCAACTAACCCCCCCCCCCCCATAGCCATCAGGGTTAAGGTTGTAAGTTATGCCCTGGGGGCATATAAGGTTTTTTTAGAAAGCGTTGTCATATAAACATCAAAAAGGGCTCATTCGATTGGAAATTGCGAGGACTAGTGCCTTTTTTATTAGTCGAAAGAGATCAGACGGTAAATGAACCACCCCCCCCCCCTATGCCCATCATTTCCCGAAACTCTTCCAATTAAAATTTTGAGATAACCATTTGTTCAACGTATTTGAAAAAGTCTGGTAATGTATTTGAGGATAAAAAATCCCTCCGTCCCTAAGGGCAAGCGTTGAAAGTTATGCCCTGGGGGTATATAAGGTTTTTTATAGAAAACGTGGTCACATTAACTTCGAAGGGGGCTTATTGGACTGGTAGTCAGACGCTTTAGTGCTCTTTTTAAGAGTCAAAGTTACCGAAGGGCTGATACCCCCCCTCACTCACATACACGAAAGCGGTGTCGTAGAAACTTCAGAAAGGGTGCATTTGATTGGAAATTGAAAGGGCTAGTGCGGTTTTTAATAGTCGATAATGTTTGGAGGGCAAATAACCCCTTTCTCACGCCCACCATTTCTCCAAACACATCCAATCAAAATTTTGAGATAGCCATTTTGTTCAAAGAAATTGAAAGGACTAGTGCCTTTTTTAGTTTTCGAAAGTGATTGGAGGTCAACTAACCCCTCTCGCGCCCACCATTTACCCGAACTCATCCAAACAAAATTTTGAGATAGGCATTCTGTTCAAAGCTGGTGTAAAGTGCAGACCCCTCCCCCCTCACAGCCCCCAGGGCAAAGGTTGTAAGTTTTCTAAGTTGTAAGTTGCTATTCAGTCTCTGACCTGTTAAGACCAACTTGTTCTTTCAAAAGGATAAAATTCCAGTTTTGAACAAGTGTTGAAAAATGATTATATTCGGAATCAATTAGAGTCCGTAGCTAATTCAGTGACTGTTATTTCGTAACATTTTGCTGTGGGTTAAAGTGACCCTGATTCAGGATATTCATTTAGATTTTGGATAATTCTTACATCCAACACCCAATTGTGAATGGTGGCTGGTGTTTAACCCCCCCCCCCTGCCTCCGTGGTGAAGTAAAATCGAGTGAATACCTGTGTTGGTGTTTACATTAGCTGGCTGGCGATGGGCTTTTTGAATATTTATTTCGAATAATTTGTTTGGCCTCACGTAAAGATAAGTCTTTTGCTTCTTTTTTTTATCTTGCTACTGATAATCATGGTTTTTAAACAGTTTGATCTTGCTCTTGCGAAGTTCAAGGATTATCCCCTCTGGCCAGTAAGAATTTCAAAGCTGGTAAAGATACACGAGGCAAGCCAGTTTATACGGCATTTTGCTATGGATCGCATGATGAATTTCGCCTCGTGGATGCAAATCTCCAAGTTTATGATTCTACCATTGTTAATTTTCCCGCTCCTGCTTCAAAAAAAGCTTTTGAAGAGCTTGCTACTACGCCTGATATTTACATGAGACTATCAAAAACATACCTTGCGCTGAGAGGTAATGATAAGAGCAGAGCAAATGGCCCAGCATTAGCATTATCCAGTAGTATTAGCCCGATGCAACAGAAACTTGTAGCTACCCAAGCTGAACTGGATAAAACCAAAAATGACCTGACGGACAGTATAACTAAAAAAGTTTCGGAAAAGCTGGCTAGCTCAGACTCTCTTAAGGAATCGACTGAGCTTATTGCTAGTCAAATTTATGATGCTCTCGTGATTGAATTTAACCCCAAGTTTCAGAGAATTGAAAAGTCGCTAAAGTGACTGAGTATTGAACTTGAAAATTTAGAGGACAGACTGAACAGGCTTGAGAATAAGTTGGATAGTTATGAACAAGATTCACTACAAGACAGCCTGGTTTTTCACGGTGTTAGGCAGAAAACTGGTGTTGACACTCGTTCTGCTGTGTTGCTAACTATTTATCAGAAGATGTCTTTGCCTGAAATCAGTACAACTGAGGTCGTGAACGTGTATAGACTTAGACTGAATAATGCTGCTACAGCTGATTCAACTCAGGCGGTTCCATCTGCTCCAAGGGTCGCTCCGATAATAGTGAAGTTTTCGAGCAAAAGCTTTGCTTGTAAAGTGTTCAAGGCCAAATCCAAGTGGGCCTCTAGTGGTATTTTTGTTGTTGAGTCTCTGACCAAGCAGAGACGAGATATTCTGAATGCGGCGAAAGACAGATTCGGTCAGCGGAATGCTTGGTCTGATCGGGGTCAAATTTTGGCAAAGCCTAGTGACGGGACTCCAACAAAAAAAATAAGGTCTCTTGCTGACTGTATCTAGTTGTTTTTTTTTCTGTCTGTTTGTTTTACTTTCTCATGGATTGTTTGTTTATTGTCCCTTTTCTTTCTTTTTTTTCTCTCTACCAATTCACTAGTTTTTGGTTCATTTTTTCCTTCTCTGTTTTTTTTTCTCTCAAAAATATGGTTTGTTTCTATATATTTTTGGGTGCACTTTTCGGTATTTTTTCTCTTTTTATTACTTCGGTTGTGTCATTTTTCGATGTTAATATTTTTCTTCTGCATAGATTGCCATAGCTCTGCTGTGATGTCGTTAACCTTGGTCTGGTGAGTTTGGTCGCGGAGCGGATCTGCCATCCACCGTAAGTAAAATGATTAATTCTTTTGGTGACCAGGGTGATGTCAACTCTTTGGGGGAACGTTTTGTTGAGTTACAAAATAATCCTTTAGATACAGAAAGTATAATTAATAATTCAGTTGGAAGTAGAAATAGGAATAACAATGATCCTAAATCGGTTATTGAAAGTAAATATGTTTCGCAATTAAATGGTTCTGCCTCTTCTAAACAAGATGGTATTTTCTCTGTGCTTCACCTAAACATTCAGGGACTTTGCTCCTCTTTTGATGAGCTGAAACGGATCGTTAGTGGTGGAACTCCGGATGTTATTGGATTATGTGAAACTTTCCTGGATCCAAAAAAGGATATGCTTCTAGATATCCAAAGATTTAAGATGGAGAGGTTGAACCGGAAACAGATGGCGAAAGATGGCCTTGCCCTGTATATTGCCGATCATCTTGTATATAATTTCCGAAGTGATCTAAGTAGAAATGAGGAAGGAATCTTTGAATCCCTTTTTATTGAGATTAAGTCAGGTTGTAAGGATTTAGTTGTCGGTTTCGTTTACAGATCCCCTAGTGGATCTATTCCTTCGTTTATGAAAATTCTGGAAGAGGTTTTGGACTTAGTCCAAAAGCATCCTTGCGAACTAATCCTTATGGGGGATTTCAACCTTAACCTGCTGGATCAAAATTCTGCTTCGGCTTTAGATTTTTTGTCAATGATGCTTTCTGCGGGAACTCTACCTTCAGTTTGTATACCAACCCGAGTTACTGAGATGCATGTATCACTTATTGATAATATTTGTTCGTCACTAGATGTCTTAGATAATTCGGTGATGGTTAGTGATATTTCTGATCATTTCCCTTCTATTTCACGTTATAGGACTGCTAATCGATCGCAGCGTGGAGCTTCGCCATCTAATCTCCCATTTTTCCGTTTTGGTCTCAGTGAGATCAGTCTACTTAAATCTCGTTTGACTGATCAGCCATGGGATAGATTGGATTCTGAATCGGATTTTAACCGCTCTTTTGATTTCTTTTATGATTCAGTAAAAGAAGGTATCATAGAAGTTTGCCACCAGAATCCAACGCCTCATACCTCGAAAAGGATAGTACTGCTGAATCTGTGGATGACTCCAGGTCTCCATAAAAGCTGGAAAAGGAAAAATTATCTGTGGAAGCTATACAAGGCTTCGTCAACTGCTTCTCATCATCAGTGGTTCAAGGCCTATAGGAGCATATTTAATTCTCTGTGTCGGAAGGCCAAGTCTCAGTATTATCACAGGAAATTTTCTGAGTGTGGAAAGGATGTTGGGAAGACATGGAAAATTATTAATTCTGTACTTAAAGCTGCTCCCCCTCCGCCTTCAGTTCCAACAACGCTGATAGTTGATGGTAAAATCGTCCAAGGAGAAGAAAATGTTCAGCTAGAGTTTACGCCTTATTTTGCTAATATAAGAAAGACGACTTATTCCTCTGTGAGCTCTACAACTCCTCGTTGCGAATTCAGAGCCTATCTGGGACCCCCATGTTTAAAGTCAATGGTTTTGAACCCTGTTTCTGAGTTTCAGGTAGCTCGGATCGTAAATGCACTCAAAGGTTCATCGTCTTCAGGGCCAGAAAGAATTCCTACAAGGGTTATCCCTGCCGTTCTTCCTGCTATTCTGTCACCATTGACTAAGCTTGTCAATCTGTCTTTTGAGAAAGGAATTTTCCCTCAATCACTCAAGCGAGCTAAGGTTATAGTGCTGTATAAAGGTGGGTCCCGGAGAGATCCTGCTAATTATAGGCCAATTTCTCTTCTATCTGTTTTCAGCAAAATTTTTGAGAAGGCTATGCTATCCAGGCTTCTTAATTTTCTGGATGTAAAAAAATTTTTCCATGATTTCCAGTTCGGATTCCGAGCGAATCACTCTACAGAGCATGCTTGCGCATCTCTATTGAATTTCATTCATTTGGCAATAGATTTTGGTCTTATTCCGGCAGCTTTATTTTTGGATGTTCGTAAAGCTTTTGATTCTTTGACTCATCAGATTCTTCTTTGGAAACTATCGCATATTGGTATAAAATCAAATGCTTTCTATTGGTTTGAATCATATCTTTCTGGTAGACTTATTTCAATTGATCCGCTTTTCCGGAGCCCTTCAGGAGTGGAATATGGTGTCCCCCAGGGATCTGTTCTTGGCCCCGTTTTATTTCTGATTTACGTCAATGATCTGATTTCAGCAGTCAAGAACACCAGTCCTCTAGTATGTTGCAATCTGTGTCATCCGGATGCTCCTTCGTGTCCTAATGCTACTTCTAATGAAGATTGCTTCGTTGCTTTTGCTGACAACAACACTTTTGGGAATTTAGGGAGGACGGAACGTAATATCAGGTCTAATCTGGTGGCAATATTTGAGAAAGTAGTTTCATGGTTTGAGGCAAATTACTTGGCGTTGAATGTTGCCAATTCATATTTTCTTATTTTGTATCGAATTGGTATTTATTTTCCTGAGCAGAAACAACTTCAGGCGTCACAAGGCTCCTTGTGCAGATCAAAGAATTTGTTGGTTTGGTTTCTGGGTATCTTGCTTGATAAAAACCATTCGTTTAGATACCGTATAGCCCTGATTAGAGTTGAGGTCTCATGGAGTTTGGGTGTCATTCGAAAACTCAAACACACCTTTCCTGGATCTATTCTGAAGCTTCTTTTTTTCTGCCTTGTCCAGTCATATGTCTCTTATTGCCCCATAGTATGGATGTCTACTTTTCCTTCTACACTGCGGTCGCTTTGTGTCAATTATGATAAAAAACCGCGTCTGGTTATGGACACTAACCGTTCTTCACTAAGACCGCTTCTAAATCTACAGTCTATCTACATTCTTTCTTGTGTTTCTTTTGTTTTTCATCAGCTTCATGGCAATGTTCCAAAATCTCTTCAAAAAACTCCTCAGTTTATTTCTGATTCAGCTCCATATAACCTTCGTTCGTCACATAATATCTGCATTCCTCCTACTCCCACTGTGCGGTCAGATTTCAATCCCCTCATCGCTTGTCATCAGGTTTGGAACACCCTGCCTTATTAAGTACAGAAATACCACTCGTTTGGGAATTTAAATAGGTTTATCAATGACAATTTATTTAATAAACAAACAGAATAGTTTTTTTTTTTTGTGGAGTTGATGTCCCCTGAGTTTTTAGTTTTGATATACGATGGTCTTCTCTACTATATGACTCCCAGGCCTCAGGTCTGGTCTCTTTTTCATTTTATATGTTGTTTGGCGATTGATTTCTTTTTTATGGTTGTTTGGATATATTGTATTTTCTTTTTTTTTCTCATTCCCCCTTGTATCCCTGGCCATGGAGCCTTTCGAGGGGGATTAGGAGTGTTGTGGTCAGATTGTATGTATTGATTGGATTATTCAATGTAGGCCTATTTTAGTGTTTTTCTATTGATTTAGTGTTTGATTTAAACGGTATGTATTTCCCCTCTATTACAGGCCTAGGAGCCTTTGGGGGATTTGCACAATGTATTCTCTTGTATGATTAATTGATTATGAATAAATCTTATCTTATCTATGAGGGGCATATAAGGTTTTTGTAGAAAGTGTTAAACTTAAGGAAACTTAAAAAAGGGTTCATTGAATTAGGAATTGAGAGGGCTAGTGCCCTTATTAGTAGTCAAAAGCAATTGGAGGGTGAATGCGGCTCCCCAGACCCATCATTTTCCCAAATACTTCCGAGCAACATTTTGATATAGCCGTTTTGTTAAACGTAGTTGAAGGGTCCGGAAATCATGTCTTTGAGTATGACAAACCCCCCCCCCCTCATAGCCATCAGGGTTAAGGTTGTAAGTTATGCCCTGGGGGCATATAAGTTTTTTTTTTTAGAAAGCTTTGTCATATAAACTTCAAAAAGGGCTCATTCGATTGGAAATTGCGAGGACTAGTACCTTTTTTATTAGTCGAAAGTGATCAGACGGCAAATGACCCCCCCCTACGCCCATCATTTCCCCAGACACTTCCCTGTTAAAATTTTGAGAACCATTTGTTCAACGTATTTGAATAAGTTTGGTAATATATTTGAGGATAAAAAAAATCCCTCCATCCCTCAGGGTAAGCGTTGAAAGCTATGCCCTGGGGGTATATAAGTTTTTTTTTATAGAAAACGTGGTCATATTAACTTCGAAGGGGGCTCATTGGATTGGTAATCAGACGCTTTAGTGATCTTTTTAAGAGTCAAAGTGATCGGAGGGCAGATACCCCCCCCCCCCCCCACACACACACACAAACACGCACAAGTCGTCCCGAAATGTATCTTATTGATTTTTTTTATAGCCATTCTATTCAAAATAGTTTAAATGTCATATAACCAGGCTTTTTGGGTTGAAGCAAACCCCAGAGATTAGGGGTAAGGGTTGTAAGTTATGCTCAGGGGTTATTTAAGGTTTTATGGAAGGAATGGTAGTTTAATTTTAGAAAAGGCTCATTTTGTTGAAAATTGGAAGTTCAAGTTCCTTTTTAAGCATCAAAAATGATGGACGGCATTTAGCACCCCCCCTCTTGTACAATCCCTCCTTTCACAAAAAGCATCTGATTGAAAGTATGAGATAGCGATTGAACATAAAATGAGAATAATTATTTAAATTTCCGAAGAGAGAAAAGGGTTAAAAGAATTTGACCTACTTTATAGAGATGAGTATAATGCAACACCGCCATGTGAAACAGTACCTCTAATATCTTCTTAACAAATAAAGCTGAGGGGTTGAAGAAACATGTTACACAGAGTTGGTTAAGTTAAATTAGGTATTTAATATAATGCATTCTGGATTACCTGCTTTTCATAATTTTTTTTGTACTTTCCATAATTTTGTTACTAAAGTATTATATTCTGACTAAGAAATCAAAAATGATTTAACAATTTTAGGAATAATATCAGCATACGTATATTAAACTGACAATGTATGTTCATTTGAATTTTTTCAGTAAAGTGCAATTTTTATTCTGGCGTTTAGGAAGCATAGGGGTTTTTGAACCCTACTCACGTTAATTTCTGTTCGTTTTGGGTTTCATTTATTTGTTGATCCTGATTTGTGGTAGTTGTATGCTTAGTAGAAGTAGTGGGGACCATTGACATTTCAAGCGAACACCCATATATGGGAGACAATTGGACACCACCCAGACCACCCGCCAATAAAGCTGAGGGGTTGGGGAAACATGTTACATAGAGCTGGTTAAGTTAGGTATTTAATGTAATGCGTTCTGGACCTCCTGCTTTTCATGATTCCTTTTTGTACTTTCCATAATTTTGTTATTAAAGTATTATATTCTGACAACAATTATTTTACAGATTTACTCCTTTTAAAAAGGGCTAACTATTTCTCATTATCAAAATCTATAGCAAAAATGATTGACATGGGATTAGTCTGTGAACTCCTGGCATCAAGACTAGTGCAAGACATTTTATTTGCATTCCAATTAGCCTATAAATAATTTTCTCTCCGAAGGCAGATAGAAAGAAATGTGTTATAGAAACTATTCTTAACCGACTAATTCTTAATTTCCCCATAAATTTGATGGATTAAGTTAAACGAAATATATTAAAGATATTTAAAATCAGTATTAAAAGACAATTCGTTTGATATGTATATTGGACCCCTACTAGGTACCCCTTTCAAGTTTAAGAAATAATGATATGGAAATAAATAAAGGCTGTTCAAATTGACAAAATTTATATCCTATGGCGGGGGGAAAAACTAATGAAAATTTAACACATAATATATGTAATTAATAACTAACTGTATTTCAACCTTCTTTGTAAGCTTTATCCTCTAGTATCTTAATCCTAGGCAGCGCGCTAGCGCTGCCTAAGTAAAGAACGATGTGGGGACAATGTGTTTTTTTCTCCACCCGGGCAATTCCTATGGTAGGAGTTGTCGTAGAAACTTCGAAAAGAGCTCATTCGATTGGAAATTGGAGTTGCTAGTGCCCTTTTTAATTGTCGAAAGTAATTAGAGGGCAACTAGCCCCCCTCCCCACGCCCATCATTCCCCCAAACACATCCAATCAAAATTTTGATAGCCATTTTGTTCAGCGTAGTTGATTTTCCGATAGAAAATATAATTTTGAGGAGGAAATTCGACCACAACCCTCGGGGCAAGGGTTTTAAGTTATGCCCTGAGGGCATATAAGAACGATGTTGGCAAAATGTACTATTTATTATTTTTTTCCTTTAGAGCAGGGCACTTCATATGGAAGGGGTCGTCGTAGAAACTTCATAAGGTGCTCATTCGGTTGGAAATTGAGAGTTGTAGTGCCCTTTTTAATAGTCAAAAGTGATTGGAGGGCAACTAGCTCTCCCCCCCCACGCCCATCATTCCCCCAAACACATCCAATCAAACTTTTGAGATAGCCATTTTGTTCAGCGTAGTTGATTTCCAGATAAAAAATATATTTTTGAGGAGGATACTCCTCCACAACCCTCAGGGCAAGGGTTTTCAGTTATGCCCTGGGGGTATATAAGGTTTTTATAGAATGCGTTGTCTTAGGAAATTCAAAACAGGCTCATTCGATTGGGAATTCGAAGGGCTAGTACCCTTTTTAATAGTCGAAAGTGATTGGAGGGCAACTAGCCCCCCCCCCACGCCCATTATTCCCGCAAACATATCCAATCAAAATTTTGAGATAGCCATTTTGTTCGGCGTAGTTGATTTCCAAATAGAAAATATGTTTTCGAGGAGGACACTCCCCCACAACCCTCAGGGCAAGGGTTTTAAGTTATACCCTGGGGGCATATAAGGTTTTTATAGAAGGTGTTGTCGTAGAAACTTCAAAAAAGGTTCATTCGATTGGAAATTAAAGGGCTAGTGCCCTTTTTAATAGTCGAAAGTGATTGGAGGGCAACCAGCCCCCCCCCCACACCCATCATTTCCCCAAACCCAACCAATCAAAATTTTGATATAGCCATTTGGTTCAGCGTAGTTGATTTCCAGATAAAAAATATCTTTTTGACGAGGACACTCCCCCAAAACCCTCGGGGCAAGGGTTTTAAGTTACGCCCGTAGGGTATAAGAGGTTTTTATATAAGTTGTTGTCGTAGAAACCTCAAAGAAGGCTAATTCGATCGGAAATTCAAAGGGCTAGTGCCCTTTTTAATAGTCGAAAGTGATTGGAGGGCAACTAGCCCCCCCCCTACGCCCTTCATTTCCTCAAACACCTCCTATCAAAATTTTGACATAGTTATTTTGTTCAGCGTAGTTGCTTTCCAGATAGCCATTTTATTCATCATAGCACCCCACCCAACTAACCCTCTTTTCACCAAATGTATTTGATTGAAATTGTGCGATGGCAATTTTGTTTAAAATAGACCAAATAACATATAACAATGCTTCCCGGATTGGCGCCCCCCCCCCCCCCCCCCCCGAGCCCTGGGGCAAGGGCTTTGAGTTATGCCCTGGGGACATATTAAGTTTTTATGGAATGGGTGGTCGCATTAAATTTAGATGCGTCTCATTTGATTTTAAATTAGAACTTATGGTGCCCTTTTGAAGAGTCTAAGTGATTTGAGAGAAACCTCCCCCCTTACGCCCATCATTTCCCATAACAAATATACCAACAAAGTTTTGAGACATCAGTTTTTCAGCATTGTTGAAAGCCTCAGTAATTATGCGTAGCAATAGTTGTAGTAGCAGTAGTAGCATTATTAGCAGTATGCAAATAGCACCTTTTTTCAACATCCCACACACGATGAAATTCTTAACTTAATACCATCAACTTTACCTGAAGCATGGCTGATGCGTCTTCTTGACAACCTATATGGGCATAGTGTGTTTCGATTTATTTCAATACAGTTACAATATTGCCCCAAATTTTCGCCTTAATATCCTTAGGTTTATTAGTTGTAGTAGTAGCAGTAGGAGCACAATTAATAGTAGTAGTCTTAGCTTTAGTAGCAGTTGTAGTAGTAGCAGTAATCGTAACAGTAGCAGTTGTCATAGGAGTAAAAGCATTCGTATTATGATGCAAATATTGCTTTTGGTTAGTTCAATACCCCTAACAACAAGCGTTGTAAGTTTTAATTTCACACACGAAACTGTTCCTAAGATATTCCTGATATACTGTTTTGACAACCTGTATACGGATGGCAGGCTGTCATCCGTACAACAGGAATATTCTTTGAAAATTTCACCATTATAACTTCAAAGGTTGTGGATTTTGAGCTAGCCAAATGACACTGTGTGTATTCATTTAGTGCTTCTTTTACGGTTACTTCAGCTGACGGCACTAATGGCATTAGATTGAAACTTTTAGGGAACATTTAGGAGGAGTTTCAATTAAAAGGAAAACCTATATGCATGCAGGTATTAAAAGGGTATATAAGCACTATAGGGCATATAAGGACATAGGCAGCGATGCTCTATCGTACCTAGTAATATCATTGATATTTTAAAGGAGCTAATTGTATTGAAAATTTAAAGTTCTTGTGCCCTCTTAAGAGTCAAAGATGATTGGAATGCAATCAGTGTCCTCTTTAGCTCATAATTTTCCAGACACTTCCAATCAAAATTTTGAGACAGCTATTTTGTTCAGCATAGCTGAATGGTCTAGTAACTATATCTCTAGGGCTATTGGGTAGGTTAAGCCCACACAGTATTGTAATTCGCCCATTATGCTTGAAAACTAAATGTTGCTTTAAAATTAAATCAAAACACACTGTTTGTATGCTGGTGCCAATAAGACATATCATCAATATACCGCGAACAACTGAGTGTATTAATTTCAAATTTTTCCGGCTACCTCTATTACTACTTCTTCTCTTAAAATTGTACTAAATCAAAAGAGTGTAGTTGTATCCAGGCTGTGAAAGAACATAGATATAATTTTTCGGGAATAGTATTAACTTTTATTTATAAGGTCAACTAGAGGATGTATTTGACTAAATTAAGCACTACTATTTATGTCATGATTTTCAAAAGAGTTTATGTTTTCAAAAATTGCTGAAAAAGTTTCTCAAGCATATAATTAGCAGGCTTAACTATAAATTCTTAAAATAAACCCGGAAAGATTCAATCTATTATATTCTTTTTCCCTGAAAAAGACTATCATAGGCAGGGCAATAGCGCTGCCTAAGTAAAGAACGATGTCGGCACAATGTACTATTTTTTTTTCTTTTTCCGTACCAGGGCACTCCGTATTGCAGGGCAACTAGCCCCCCCCCGCCTACGCCCATCATTTCCTCAAACACATCCTATCTTAATTTTAAGATAGTCATTTTGTTCAGCGTAGTTGCTTTCGAGATAACCATTTTATTCATCGTAGCACCCCACCCAACTAACCCTCTTTTCACAAAATGTATCTGATTGAAATTGTGCGATGGCAATTTTGTTTAAAATAGACCAAATAACATATAACAATGCTTCCAGGATTGGCGCAAGCCCCCCCCCCCCGAGCCTTGGGGTAAGGGCTTTGAGTTATGCCCTGGGGACATATAAAGTTTTTATGGAGTGGGTGGCTACATTAAATTTAGATGGGTCTCATTTGATTTTAAATTGGAACTTATGGTGCCCCTTTGAAGATTCAATTGGAAATTGGAGTGGCTAGTGCCCTTTTTAATAGTCGAAAGTGATTGGAGGGCAACTAGCCCCCCCCTACGCCCTTCATTCCTCCAAACAGATCCAATCAAAGTTTTGAGATAGCCATTTTGTTCAGCGTAGTTGATATCCAAATAGAAAATATTTGTTTTTGAAAAAGTCACTCCCCCACAGCTCCCAGGGCATTGGCTTTATGTTGTATCCTGGGGGCATTTTAAGTTTCTGTACTCGGTGTTATCGTAGAAACTTCAAAAAAGGCTCATTCGATTGGAAATTCAAAGGGCTAGTGCCATTTCTAATTGTTGAACCCAAGCTAAAGGCAACTAGCCCCCCTCTCACGCCCACCTTTTCCCGAAACACATCCAATAAAAATTTTGAGATAGCCATTTTATTCACCGTAGTTTTAAGTTCTGGAAATTAGGTTTTTGAGGATCACAACCCCCCACTGCCCTTAGGGCAAGGGTTGTATGTTGTGCCCTAGGGGCATATAAGTTTTTTATAGAACCCATTGTCGTAGAAACTTCAGAAAGGGCTCATTCGATTGAAAATTGAAATGGCTAGTGCCCTTTTTAATTGTCGAAAGTGATTGGAATTCAACTAACACCCGTTCCAAGACCACCATTTCCCCAAACACATCCACTCAAAATTTTGAGATAGCCATTTTGTTTAACGTAGTTGAAATTTCTGGAAATTAGGCCTTAGAGGATGACACCCACCCTAACAGCCCTTAGGGTAAGAGTTGTAATTTATGCCCTAGGGGCATATAAGGTGTTTATAACGAGAATAAAACGAGAAGAAATTACTATGAGTAGGGTTCAAAACCCCGGTGCTTTCTTAAAGCCAGAATATTGTTTGTATTTTACTGAAATACAGGGGAGTTTTACACTCCCCCACAGTCTTCAGGGCAAGGGTTGTAAGTTATGTCCTGGGGGCATATAAGGTTTTTATTGAAATCCTTGTTCGTAGAAACTGGAAAAAAGGCTCATTTGATTGGAAATCCAAAGGGCTTTAAGTGATTTGAGGGCAACTAACCCCCCTCTCATGTTCACCTTTTCTCCAAACACATCCAATCAAAATTTTTAGATATGTTATTCAACGTAGTTGTAAGTTTTGGAAATTAGGTCTTTAAGGATGACAACCCCTCCCCCTCCCCCCTCAGCCTGCAGGGCAACTGTTGTATATATGAGGTTTTTTTTTAAAGCTGTGTCGTAGAAACTTCAAAAGGGCTCATTCAATTGAAAATTGAAGGGGGTAGTGCCTTTTTTGATAGTTGAAAGTGATAGGAGAGTGACTAAAGCCCCTCTCACGCCTACCATTTTCCCAAACACATCCAATCAAAATTTTGAGGTATCTATTTTGTTCAACGTAGTTGAAAGTTCTGGAAATTAGGTCTTCTAGGATGATAACCCCCTCAGAGCCCTCAGTGGAAGGGTTGTAAGTTATGCCCTGGGAGCATATAAAATTTATATAGAAAATTGTTTTAGAAATTTCAAAAAGGGCTCATTGGATTGAAAATTGAAATAACCCTTTTTAATAGTCGAAAATGAGTGGAGAGTTATTAATCCCCCTCTCACGCCCACCGTTTCCCCAAATAAATTCAATCAAAGTTTAGACATAGCCATTTTGTTCAACGTAGTTGAAAGTTCTGGAAATTAGCCTATGTATTTAAGGATGTCAAACCCCCCAGAACCCCCAGGGCAAAGGTTGTATGTATAAGGTTTTTTTAAAGTTCTGTCGTAGAAACTTCAAAAGGGCTCATTCAATTGAAAGGGGTAGTGCCTTTTTCAATAGTTGAAAGTGATTGGAGAGTGACTAACGCCCCTCTCACGCCCACCATTTTCCCAAACACATCCAATCAAAATTTTGAGATATCTATTTTGTTCAACGTAGTTGAAAGTTCTTGAAATTAGATCTTCTAGGATGATAACCCCCTCAGAGCCCTCAGTAGAAGGGTTGTAATTTATGCTTTGGGGGCATGTAAGATTTATATAGAAAGTTGTTTTAGAAATTTGAAAAAGGGCTCATTTGATTGGAAATTGAAATAACCCTTTTAATAGTCAAAAGTGAGTGGAGAGTAATTAACCCCCCTCTCACGCCCACCGTTTCACCAAATACATCCAATCGAAGTTTAGAGATAGCCATTTTGTTCAACGTAGTTGAAAGTTCGGGAAATTAGCCTAGTTATTTAAGGATAATAAACCCCCCAGAGCCCCCAGTGCATAGGTTGTAAGCTATGCGCTGGGGGCATATAATGTTTTTGTAGATAGAGTTGTCGTAAAACTTCACAAGGGGCTCATTCAATTGGAAATTGAGAGGGCTAGTACCTTTTTTAATAATCAAAAGTGAGTGGAGGGTAACTAACCCCCCTCTCACACCCACCATTCCTCCAAAAACATCCAATCAAAATTTTCAGATTGTCATTTTGTTCAATGTAGTAGAAAGTTCTGGGAATTGGGTCTTTGAGAATGACAACCCCCTTCCCCAGCCCTCATGGCAGGGGTTGTAAGGTATGGCCTGGGGGTATATAAGGTTTGTATTGAATGTTTTGTCGTAGAAACCTCAAAAGGGCTCATTTGATTGGAAATTGAGAGGGCTAGTGCCATTTTTAATAGTTGAAATGATTGGAGAGCAAATAACGCCCCTCTCTTTCCCACCATTTCCCCAAACACATCTAATCAAGATTTTGAGATAGCCATTTTGTTCCACGCAGTTTAAAGTTCAAGAAATTATGTCTTAGAGGATTAAAACCACCCTAACAGCCCTTAGGCTAAGGGTTGTAATTTATGCCTTAGGGGCATATAAGGTGTTTATAGCGAGAATAAAACGAGAAGAAATTACTATGAGTAGGGTTCAAAACCCCGATGCTTTCTTAAAGCCAGAATATTGTTTGTATTTTACTGAAAAAATTTCTTTTAAATGTTTTCACTTTTATAACTTTAAGAAATCAAAAATTAATTAAGATTTTAAGGTATAAATGTCACATGTGTATATTAAACTGAACATGCACATTTTTTTCAGTAAATTCATTTGAATTTTTTTCAGTATAGTACAAGTTTTTCAGTTTCTGCTCGTTTTGAGTTTGACTCTGTTATTTATTTTAATTTTATTCGTTTTGGGTTTCTTTTATTTATTTATACTGATTTGTAGTAGTTATATGCTTGATAGACTTTTTGATTCTTTTTTTGTTCATTTTTGGTATAATGGGGTTCTTCACTTTTTTTTTGAAAAACTTATCTTGTGGAAAAAGTTTTTTTAATTAATCACACAAAAGAGACATCTCTCTTTGTTGTATCTGATGCCCTTTTCTCTGACTCTCTTGAGTATAGCTGTCAATCGCTTACTATGTTCCTCAAGAGTTGAACCAAAAACTAGAAGCTCGTCAATGATGACATGAAAACTGTCTAGTCCCTTAAAAACCTCTGCAATTCTTCTTTGGAACTCATTCTGGGTAGATATGATACCAAAGGGCATCCGTTTGAAACAGTATCTGCCAAAGATGGCATTAAATGTGGCTAGATCCGCAGGGTCATCATCTGAGACTAGCGACCAGTACCCTGATCTTGCATCCAACTCGCTCAAACACTTTGCTCCATGGAGTTTGGATGTTACATCTTCCAGGAAGGGAATAAGGTAGAATGGTCTTTGGATTGATTTGTTTAAATCAACAATGTCAATGCATATTTTTAGACTGCCATCCTTTTTTCTACAGCAACCATCGAATTAACCAAGTCAGTTGGTTTGGAGATTTTTTTCAATTACACCTTGTTCTTCCATGCGATTAAGCTCTGCTTCTAATTTTTCCTCGAAGCGATGATGGTATTCTTTTTGCTGGGTATGCTATTGGGACTGCTTTGTTCTTCAAGTGCACATGGCGCTCTCCATCTAGCTTTCCTATTCCTTGGACAACGTCTTTGTAGTTACTGACTACGTCATCCACTTTTGTCGTATCAAATGCATGCGTGTTGTTGCAAGTGTTTTCCTCAACTTTACTGACATTCAAGACAAATTTCATTATGTTCAGATCGAATTCAAATTCATTTAACTCAAAAACAAGACATAGATCTCGTGGGCAAAGCCCAAATATGTTGCCTTTTAGTCATAAATAGCAAAATAAAGTTGTCTGATAAAACTTCGTCAGGATAAATAAACTAAAGGATAAAAACACTCAAGATTGAGAATAAAATTGCTTGATAAAACTTCGTCAGGATAAAATAAACTAAAGAATAAAAACACTACAGATCATTGCAATATTTCACAAAACTTGGCACAAACTTTTACTGTAGCCCATGATGTTACAGTGGATTGGGGTCAGTTTCAGAACCTACTCTGCCACTTCGCTGGGGGGACGAGATCCTACAGGGACACCAAGTTGAGGAAGGACTGATTGGTAGATGGGATGTCGGAAGAGGGAGAAGCCAAATCTCTGATGTAATTTGTCTCAGCGGAGAGAAAGGGATTCAAGTTTAAATTCTTTCAGGTAAAAAGAGGTAAGGTAGAGGGGAACCGCCATAAATGATTTGCAGTAATCTGTTCTGAACTCGTTCTATTTTACCAGTTTCATCCTGGGTAAGGGCAAAGTGCCAAGGCGGAAAAGCATTTTCAACTATGGGGGGGGGGATAAAAGTGAAAAATATTAGTTTCAGCTTGTCCTTAGGAACTTGATTTTTTTTTTCAGTGTTTTTAGCATTTGGATTGCGCCGTTAGCTTTTTTTACAATTGACTTTATATTCTCCCGCCATGAGAGGTCAGAAGAAATCACCACACCAAGTAAAGTTATTTTATGACTTATTAGATTCTCGGTCATTTTATGACCGAGAATTTGTCTTTATTCACGACCATGGGGTGTTTTAAAATAAAATCAATTAAATTAACGTGGTAATGAACTGTCGAACACTTCAGGATGTTACCAAATTGCTTTCAATCAGTTACTTTCAAAAGACATTTTTTCAGCCATGCGGCAACATAGCTTTCGTATATTCGGCTAAAAACTGACGTAACTGTGATCGGCCGGACACCAGATAAATCATTAGCTGCTCCTTTCTTTGGAATGGGGGTAATAAACCCTTTCTTCCATTTCTTTGGAAAATATCCTGTTTTTGTTATATTATTCAAAATTGTCTGATGGGAAATGATAATTCTTTAGCAAATGCTTTAATGGAAGAAACTGGAATGTCAAATGGGACAACGGAAGTTCTTTTTAACGAAGAGAGTTTACGGATTATAATTGCCGATGAAATATCAGCAATTAAAGTATCATCTGAAGGAGTAGTTAAATTTACTAGAGGATGGTCAGGTGGAAGAGGGGGGTAAGACTGCACAATTGAAGCACAATGGGCATTTAAATCATTCGCAGTTTTCTTTAGACGCTCCTCCTTCATGAAGTCAACTGGTTGAGAACTTTTACCAGTCAAACTTTTTACTTTACTGAAGAACTGCAAAGGCTTGGACTCCAAAAGATGGTCAACTTCATTTTCATAGTAATTTGCTTGTGTCTCTTTGATTTTCCATTCTATTTGGTTTGCCAACTGTTGTGCTTGGTTCTCTTGACCTTTTCGTATTAGATGCAATTTATATTTTATCAGTCGCTTTATTTTTGAATTTACGTATGATTTATCACTAGAACAGAATTTAGTCTTACGTTCGAGAAAGCACTCGAGAAATTTTGAACTTACTTTATTATGGAATTCTTCTACTTGGGAATTCAAGTCCTTATCTGAAGAGACAGCAACCCAGTTTTCTCCCGTTATCCAGTCACCGAAATGCAGCAGACCATGGTCAGTGATCGGCCTTGAAGTAACTTTGGTTACTGAATATTTAGTTTTTACTTTTTCCAAGGGGTTCCACTGTAGTATATAATAATAACTTCCACCAAGTGGTGCTAGTTTACTTGAATTCTGGTTATATTCTGAAAGATTTGTCAGGATTACATCCATAGAAGTACTCCCCTTAATTGTTGGGAAATCGACTAGAGTTTTAAGGTTAAGTGACCTGGCCAGCGATTTGCTATCGAGCTCATTAGCATCTCCTAGCATTACTACTCCAGAATATGGGTGAGTTCTCTGGACGTAATCTGTCAATATTCAGCCAATTCTTGACTGGAATCCTAGAATAGATAGTGAGCCAGTTTCAACAACAAAGAATGGTAAGGTTTCAGCTTCGCTTGATTTGGGCTTGCAGCTCAGCTGGCATATGCCTCTGACAGGAATTTTGGATCCACAGTAGCTAGTGAGTTTCTGAGTACTTTGTTTTAGTGATGGTGGATTCAGTAAGGTATCAAAATATTTGGCATGTCAAAAATTTGCTTTTGCACCTGTGTCAACTTTGAATTTCACAGGTAGGGAGTGGCTCACTTCCAATGCAATAAGAATCTCATCCCTGTCCTTATTGCTTTGTCTTCTATGACATATAGGAAGATATTGTCATCTTAATCACTGTTGTCAGCTGGGCTCTCCTTGTATTCAATCGTAACTGATATGTTGCTTTTGCGCACACAAGCAAAGTGATTTAGCTTTTTGCACTTTGCGCAGGTTTTGCCCTTTGCACGACAAATGTGGCTAGGTGAGTATATACCTCAACAGAAGTAGCACTCCTTAGTTTCATTGGACAATGCAGGTGCATCTCCGTATTTCCTGACTGGTTGTTGTTGTATTTCTGGATAGCATCAATCTTTTTCTTTATTTGAGGTGGCCCATTGTTCTTCAAATGTTCTTATTTGTGCCTGGGTTGTTTGGTAAGAACGACATTGTTAACAGCTAAGACCAAAGTTAGGGTGTGACCTCCCAGAAAAAGTCTTCCTCTCAACATCAGGTCTCTGATACCACTTGCTATTTTGTCTCAAACCATTTCATCAGCACTAGTATAGTTGCAAGCTTTCACCAAGATTTTCAGCTCTGTGATGGTTTTTTTTATACTCACTTCTTCAAATTGGTCTCGTTTTTGGAATATGTACCAGGCAAACACACTGTTGGTGACTGGTGCAGCATATTCACGGAATTTTTGCAGGTAAGTATCTATGTTGTTTGTTTCTTTAGCAATGGGTGGAAAAGTGTTGAATATCTGGTGCCCTTTTTCTCCTGCCCAGATGGGAAGATAGGCACATTTGCTTTCCTTAGCCTTTCCAGGTAGGGGATCCCAGAAACATTTTTGCGTGTTGTTCAAAGCGTTTCCAGTCATCACTGAGGGAAGTTGAATCCCAATCAATACTTGGTGGCTTCGTTTCCATCTCTTGACACCATGTAGCGTTCTAGCAGAAAATTAGTTTGCCAAAACCCAGGCATCTAGAACAATAAGCATAATAACTAACTGCAAGCATATGCAAGCACTAGAAGCATAAGCACAGAAACAATATAAGCATAGAAGCAATCATTCGTAATTTTTCAAAGAGTATACTTTTGGCCATGGTAGATATTGAAGTCAACAAGTTGTTCAAGCCCATATGAAAAAGAAAGATCATACTGGTCTGACCCCTCCTTATCAATAATTTTGCTACAAATGTATTTCTTATGAAAGATATTAAAACATCAATGGAAGATGATGGACAAATTAGCATACTTGTCCTAAATGTAATCAAGGTAGCTAGTAATCTGGCAGGTTGGAGGGTTATCTATAGGCTTAAAAAATCACATAATTGTTTGAAAGGGTCACCCTAAGCCGCATAGTTTCTTGCCAAAGTTGATGACACGAGGTTAGTTTGATCCAAGGCTTATTTTGATGGTAATCTGGTAATCGTAACCAGGTAGAAGACAACTTGTCTGGTGAGAAACCCAACTAAACTAGCCATAAAAAAACACCAAAACAGAAATCGCATTGGATACCTTTTCCAAGCATAACTACTGCCATGACAACTGCATTGCAGCCACTACAAATCATACTTTAGCATAACTATTCTGTTATTCTTTAGTTTTCAGTACTGAGGTGTCAAATCAGCAATTTCAATTGATTAGAAACATTGGAAAATAGTTGAGCTAGGGAAACAAAACTTTCAGGAGTAGGTTCAGAGACAAAATTACTGTATTCCCAGATAAGTATGTCCTACCTTTTATCTCTACTCCTTTCCCATTTTCGAGGTTTTGAAGATTGCATAGACAACAAGTATGTTAGACTGTGTTCTTACCTGTCTTGACTTATCGTAAAAATTGTTTCTTTAATTCTCATTTGAGCATACTTTTCTTTGCTACTCAGAATTTGTTTTCAAATGCAAGCTAATTTTTACAAATCGTGTAAAACTCTTCAATCAAGATGTAGCAAAGGTTTGAGATTCAAAACACTTTCCTTGGGACTCATGTATGCTGTAGATGTATTTCTAAAAGTTATACTTGTATAATATAAAGATTTTCTGAGGTCCTCTGATGTCAGTGCCCTTTAGATGAGGAAGGAGGGGACATAGATATTTGAAAACATATTGCTAGACGATTATTTAGGTTTTGTATCCATTCTCGAAAATTTAATTTGACAAATCGCTTTCCAAGATAGTAAAGACCCAATGATCTAGAATCATGATAGAAATTATTAAGTCAAGTTTGAATTTTCTTTGTGCATTTAGATCCTTTCAAATTTGTTAAGTTCATTTGCATCGGCTATTCAAACGTTTGTTTTTTATTCTTCTGTAGCTTTTACTACCCTTGTCCAAACTTAGTTTCTGCCCTTATCCAAATCCAGCTATATATCCTAAGTGAAAATTCATCAATAAAATTCAGAGAAACAAAACATGCAGACCTCATTTAAGTCTCTAGGGACAGAGTGATTTTTGTTCTTTTGGAATGTCTTATGTATTATATGTTATTTTCTGGTGCTTTAATAAGTCTGTTTCCCTATAAAAAAGTTTTGCAGGAGCAATGCTTTGATTTTGCTTCTTCGCCATGAATTAAATGCTTAAGCTGTCAGCCCCTCAAAACTTAAAAATTCTGTTTTTCAAGTTAAATTTTTACTTAGATGGTGACACAATCCTCAAAGATAAACTCAAGCTGTTCCATGTTAACATGCTGATGCTGTATTACTTTGCCCCAAAGAATAAAGCTACCTAATCTATTTATGTTGTTACTTCTAAAAAATACAGCATGTGCATGTCAGGGCTGGATTGCTTTGCCCTTTAACATAATTCATACCATTTATTTGCAAGGCATTGAAAGTATTTCACTGTGTTGCACTATAATTTATAATTGTTCTTATAACCATTGATAAATTTTCCCCACCTTAAAATGTATTGGAAATAAGTCAACATGTACTATCATGGCCTAAGTTTGTAACCCCCCTTGTCTCTGGAGATGAATATTCATTACAATTTTTGTTTAGAAGTCACTCTCCATGACAGAGGAGAAATCCTAAACAATAAAACTTTGAAGCCTGCTTGTGCCTGAGCAGTACACGTCAATTGTGTGATGTTTTTTATATTATCTCCTTGGCGTTAGTTACTTACTTACCAAAATTCAAGCGAATCTAAACACTAGTGGAGAAAATGGGTAGACCCCAGAAGGGTTGTAAACCTCTAAAAATCCTTACTTTATTTCTTTGGTCCATGATTTTCAAGGAGATTTGAGCAATATCATGCAATGGCCTTAGAAGTGGGTTCACTGCTGAAAATCATCATACTATTGTCCATCTGTCCATGGTGCCTGCCCTATAAATTTCAAGCCAGTTGCTTAAAAAACATGCCAGCTATTCTGCTGAAGATTGGGTGGTGGGAGGAGTGCAAGAGACGTTATTAGTCTATCTTTTCTTCGAATCATAGGTATTGAACATTCATCTGTGATTCAAATTCGAACAAGGTGCAACATGCACGGGCATTTTTAGTGCATCTTCATTTTTATGGAAAATACAAAAAAAATCAAGGTTTAGGTGGGTAACAATTTTGTTGTTTTGTAATTTTATTTTCAAAGGAAGTGCTATATATATAAAAAAGTATTCTTCAAAATGTAGGAGGGATGCATTGGTGCTCCTAGCAATATCCAAAATTTTCTGCTAAATCAGGCCAAGAGAGAGAAAGGAGCTACAAGGGGTGTACACCCATGTCACACCTCAAAACATAGATAAAAAATCTTTGAACTTTTTCAATTGAAACAATGTGCAAGAGGCCTACCTTTCTATAAAAAGTTGAAAGTGAAAGGGGTAGGGACATCAGAGAGGGCATAAGCCCACTTTCACTAATAGATCATACAGATTGAAAACATTTGAATGACCCCATTTCAAAAAGATATAGCAGGCCAACAGTTCTGCTAAAAAGTTAGGATTCAGAAGTGGGAGAGGTGTAGGTGAAGGGTTCATTTTAATTTTGCTGGGTTGAAACCATGATGGTGCAGTTTATTGAAAGCTCTCTGACAGCTTCTAACAGAGCTGACAAAACCATGGCCACGACTGAAATAATGACATCAGCTCTGAATGCATTCCCTATGTCAATTTGCTATGTGTGATCAAACCAGCTAGGCCTTATTGGGTCATCGATCTCAGTGTCTTCTTCCTCAATAACAAGGTAACAATAAGGTAACCTCAACAGGTAATATACAATAAGGTAATAACAAGGTAACCTCAAGTAACAATATCGTTCTGTCACATCTTTTGGTTAATTGTTTTTGTCTGGGCACATTTGAGAGGTTAGTAGATAGTTACGAAAAAATTATGATTATTTTCTATCTTGAAAAATCCATTACAATTTAATTAAAAATACATAATTAATTGTAATCATGCATTTTTTCTTTGATCAAGTATATTCTTGGTAAGTACGTTCGATTTTATTTATATAAATGCCCTTTAATGTTTATGCCTACAGTGTTTTCACAGTAGAATTGAAACTTTTTATCTTCTCTTAAGACGAAAATATTGGATATAATATTTTATGTATGGTGGTATTGTTTAATCTTTTTTTTAAATCTTTTCAAGAAAATATGTTTTTCATTCTATCAGTGTAACAATTTTTTAATAATACTATTTTTTCGTTTCATGTTAGAATGAAGCTGCTGAAGCCACCCTGGGTGAATCATGGCAAAAGCTCTTCTAAAAATGCTAGTAAGTACAAAATAAATTGCATTTTGGATTAAATTTTTGTGTGTGTTTTATTTGTTGTTGTGTAATTGAAAGAAATATTTTATTGTTCCACCATGAGTTTCTAAATTACAGGATTTTCATCTTCTTATTCCTGCAATGGTAAAAAGAAATTATAGCTAGAGACAGCCATTATCATGTAACCTGATTGAAGCAATAGGGCTTATTTGGTCTTGCTTGGTTTGAGGAATCTTTATTAAAACTACCGTATTTAGTTTTTTTTACCATAAAGACAAAACACTTTGTAGTTAATTGAGCGAACAGTTATATTCGCAAAAGTTTTTGAATTACTGATTTTTATCATAACTTTTTGCTACTTTTGATGCCATGTCAGCACACTCATAAATGCAAACAGGTTTGAGCATGAGAATTGGGATAAGATGATTCTTCTCTAGGTAGGGGGTCAAAGATACAAAAAAGTGTATGTTTTAGCTACAGTTTTTAGGGAGGGTTCATTAGGACCATTCTTTTGTTTTTGGATGTTTGCTCTACTTTCCTGCACTGCTATTTTATGCAACTTTTTATATGTGTAGTTTCTTTGTTTAAATTGATGAAAGCCACACAATAGCTATTACTAGTAGTAACCATATACGCAATCCTAGGGGTGGTAGCAAAATGCCACCAATCACGCTATATTTGGAACTATAAAGCGACCAAACACGCTATATTTTGGAACCATAATGCAACCAATCAAGCAGAAAGGTTTTTTTGTGGCCATTACCCAAAACTAAGGAGATTTCTTTGGTATAATATGTTCACAAGTGAATGGACTTCGTGTAAAAAATAACTAGTTTTCGGCCGAAGGCGGATATAATCATGTTTTTTTGTATGAAATGTAGGTGAAGAAACTCTTTCTCATCAGTTTGAAAAAGCTATCTCAACAAGTATGTTACCTGCCTTTCTTGATAAATTATTCTTACTGAAATGGAGAGCTCCAAGATAATTTTGGTATGTAAGTTTTTTTTTCTTGATTTATAATGAAAAAGAGACTTTTTTCCTATAGGTACCTTTAATTATCTGTCATTTAGGTTTCTGATAGACAGCCGACTGGCGTAGATAGATATCGGATAATTCCCACGTTCCCGTTGCTAAATACCCTTTCAGGTAGTTAAATGGCATTTTGGGATAAACGATTCATAAGTGGCTTACAAAAATATCGTATAATTGAGATTTAAAATTGGTTTAAGAAACGAACAATATGTGTCTTTAAAATATGCAGAATATTTTTAATGTGTGTGTGGGGGGGGGGGGCTTTGGTATTGAGGAGGGGTGGGGGTGAGGATTATTAATATTCTGTATAAAAATCTGACGGTACTAATACCCAAAATTGTGTTATTTTTTACGCACATCGTATTTAAAATATAGGTTAGGGTACATCTTAGACTAGCAAAATTCTTTCTTTTGTATAATTTACGAGCTTGAGCAAATAGAATTTAACCCCATAAGTTTTAAATCGTGTCTTTCATAATTGAAAAAAGCATACATTTTTATTTCTTTTATCCTGTTTCGTGAGAGATTATCTCACAAATGGTGTTATATATTTTTTATGTTAATCCTATTTGTTTTATTAACTAACAGGTTAGACTTTTTCTTCTTCTTCGTCTTAGGGACTCATGTTTCTTTTTTGCGAGTCTAAGTAGATTTGAAATTATGAACGACATAATTTATCCCCATAAGTTTTAATTGTGTTTTTTCCTAGTTGAAAAAATATACATTTTTTTTCTTTTATCCTGCATGATGAAAAAGAGATTATCTAACCCTCTCTCCGTAACTTACCTGGCGAAAAACTGAAAATTTTATTTTTCAAGGAAATTGATGGTGAATGTCCTCCCGACCAGAAACGAGCAAAGGTTGATGCAATATCTGGTCCTAGCATGGATGAAGTGGAGTTAATTACATCAATTAACATGTGCATTAGGTCTGTGATCACGTATACACCACCATGTGCTAACCAGGACATACCTGAAGGGTTACCAACAGTTGTCTTTCAAATGATGTCAATTCTTGACGTAAGTGCCTTTATCAACTAGTTACGTATATTAGGTTATGGAGTAATTGCGGGGGAAAAGAGGAGGAGTGGAGAGGGCACAAAAAACCTATTTCTATTCTACATAAATGAAAATGGTTGATAACTCCTATTTTTTCCAAGTTTATAATGCACTTACAACTTCACAAGGAAAATAGATGACGAATACTAAATTAGCGACAACCTAAGGGGTTAGATACTTCATGTTACATTTTATGTTATAGCACTCGTCTTTTCTTATTTTTACTTTTAGTAATTTTAAATCAGCTACTTGTGTATATTAAGTCATGGTCTAGTTGTAGAAAAAAGAGACGTGGAGGGATTGTGGGAGCAGAAAAAAACCCATTTCTATTCTACATAAATGAAAATCGTTAATAATCTCTATTTTTTATTCAAGTTTATAATGCACTTACAATTTTACAAGAAACATAGATCACGAATGGTAAATTAGCGACAATCTAAAGGGTTTGATACTTCTTGTTACATTTTATGTTATAGAATTCGTATATTCTTATTTTTAATCTTAATAATTTTAAATCAGCTAGTTGTGTGTGTATTAATCCATAGGCTAATTGTTGAAGAAGAGGGATGGAAGAGGACAAAAAATCCTTTTCCATTTTACATAAATGACCATAGAGCTTACTAATAATTTATTTTTTGACTTTATAAAATAGTGGATATTCCACAGGGAAAATAGATACTGTGTTTATAGATTAAAATTCAGGAGCTATCGCCTTTTCCACCAGCTCAAGGAACATTTATTGTCAATGAGTTTACACTATTATTAACACCACCAGTGGATTTTCAGGATAGTGTCGTAACCGATAATGATTTAGAATGGCAAAGGAGCTTCTTAAATGATTGTTTTGGGGGTATAGTTAATTTAGAGGATTTAACTTGTGACATAGACATGAGTGAGGACCCAGAATGGACAAATAGGTATATGAATGATTATTTAGGTGATATCCCCCCAAGTGCATCTAAACCGGGTTCGCGTGCTACTTCTATTGATGATGCTATTAGTCATAATAAAAATCAAATTGTGTCACAAGACAATGCTGGGTGGCTTGATCAGCTATACCCCAAACACGCTGGAACGTATCCTTAGTGAATTGGGGGATTTCACACCGCGCCCCACCCCCACTATTGCAATTGAATAGACTGGTGGTGGTGCTGTTGAATCGGGAGATTTCATTCCGCGCCTCACCCCCATTTTTGCAATTGAATAGACTGGTGGTGGTGCTATTGAACCGGGAGATTTTATGCCACCTTTCCCCCCCCCCCCCCTATTGATGTTGACCAGAGTAGTAGTGGTGATAGTGAAACATTAGTGCCACCTACAATTACACCACCAGATGTTTTATTGTCCAGCTTTGCCTTGCACCATACTATTGTCTACTCCGCCACTTTCGGTGACTCCTTTAATTCTTTAATGTCAGGGGGTATAGTAACATACCCCCTGGCTATTACACATTCCTACTTTGACAAGATTCGAGCCCATCTTGAAGAATAGATGTGGGTGTGGAGAGGGAAGGACAGTTTAAAAGCGTCAATAGCACTAAAGATATATTATTTAAATGAAAATGCGAGCGAACTTCATTCAATATATTTACATACAGAGATGCTAGCCATTCGCCCGCTTTTGGCAAATTATGAGTTTTTTAAGATTGGGTCAACAGTATCATAACTAAACTGGAAAATTATAATGAGGGGGTAGTGGGTGGGTTGTTTTATTCATAGAAAATTTAAACGTTAATATTTGCAGATTCAAAAAAGATTTTATTTTAACAGGTGGGAGTGGGAATATTGAATTAAAATATCATTCCGAATTAGAGGGTTGTTAAGGAATACAACGAATCTGTTTCAGTGCAAGCCTACAGTGGTTCAAGTATGCTTTTTTGATTGTGGCCTTTCGATCCCTGTGTGAAAATGCTTCTAAGAAAAAGTTGGACAAATTGGCAGCTAATGGGGATGGGTCAAAGTTTCCTAAAGTAGATTTCAATTTTTTAAATGGTCAATTTCCCGTAACACTAAAAGGGATAGATATTTTTGAGCGGGCTACTAAAAATTTAAAAATTGGTGTTACGGTGTTACAGTATGAAACAGAATTTGAGGAGGGTCAGCTCTCTGATAAAAAGGATGTATTATTTCCAGTCAGAACTCCGTCTACTGAATCAGTGAAGCATTGGATCTGGCTTCTATACACAGTCTCCTTCAGAGCCTGATTCAATTGGACATTTTAATCCAATTACGGATATTAGTAGGGTTTTATGTGAGGGTAAAAAGTGGAATGGGGGTGTATGCTACTATTGTCCAACATGCCTGTCCAGATGTTGTAGTGATTTAAAGCTAAAGCATGACATGAAACACTGTAAACGTCATGGATACCAGGCTGTGGAAACGGTTAGCGGAGATAGAGCGATCTTGCGATTTAAGAATTTTCAAAACTCGCTCCTACAGAGCAACAATATTGCTTTGGACTGCGAAGCTAAATTCACAGACGTGTACGATTCGTCAAATCCAAATCGTATTAAAATAAATGAAGCCATAAGGGTCTCTTACGCTCACGCCCAAAGAGACTCTAGTAATACCATGAAAGTGTTAGATGTAGTTGAGTCGTTGGGTAGGGAGAACTGCATGATCACGGCATTGACCAGTCTCATTAAAACAGTAAATGGCACAATTTCACGCCTGCGGTATACGTACTATCCTATGATTGTATCACCAGTTGACAGATTGGCTATTAAAGATCGTAAAATATTTTGGGTTTGTAAGGGAGAATTTGATGATGGTACGGGGAATGGGGGAAAGAGGAAGGTGATCGATCATGATCATTTATGGCAGGAAATTTCATTGGGAGGGAGTAACTTTAGAGGGGTTGCACATCAATTGTGCAATATAAACGTTAGTCAGCAATATTTCGTACCGGTTTTTATGCACAATTATAATTACGATTTAAAGTTTATTTTACCGGTGTTGGCCCGCATGGCCAAGGGGGGAGATGTAGATGACGCATGGGTAGATGGTTCTATTTCCTATGATATCATACCTACATCATCGGAGAAGCTGCTGTTGCTAGAATTCCAGTGGAAAATAGTAGACATGAGTAATACCTGCCTGAATAAAATCCGTTTTGAGAACTTTTAGTTTCTTCTCCAAGTCTTTAATTCAATTGATTCAGGTACAGAAAAGCAACAATTTTGAGTCTCCCCCTCCTTAACCAGCGCTTCCCCGATGATTAAATGACTGATTTGTTAACGTGTAAGAACATATACACATATGATTACTACAACTCTACCTCGAGACTAGATGAGATGTCATTACTGCCTATCGAAACATTTTACAATTCCCTTACGGATAGTCAATGCACCACTGGCGACTATGAATTTGCCAAGAAGGTTTAGGTAAAGGGAGGATGTAAAATTGGGTGGGATTACTGTACACTGTACTTGGATAGTGATGTATTGACTTCTGTACATTGTGTGCAAGATCATGCATAAAATCTATGGGGAATTCGGATTGGAGTTAGGGTATAATTTTTCCCGTCCTTGTCTGGTGATGGACTTGATTCTTAAAATCAGCAAAGAAGAAATAGGTCTGATCACCGACGATGATCAACATCTATTTGTAGAGAGATTAATGAGCGGAGGGTATGTTTTCACGGGGATCGTATCATGAAAACTGATTCGACCAGACAGCACACTAATGAAAAGTCAGATGCAGTTTTTTGGATATGAATTCCCTTTATCCGTTGGCGATGTCTCGCTACTGTTTGCCGTGTGGCAATTACAAATGGTTTAACGATCCTTGTGCTTAAAAATTTCCAAACATTGCTATCTTTGAGGAGAATGGGGCGCAGGGATGGTTTTTTGAAATTGACGGTGAAATACCCATGGAAATCCATGCCTTGGTAAAAGACTTTGTTTTCTCGTGCATAAATAGACCATTGGGTAAGGACTCTCTGAATCCCTACAATTTGTCTTTGGTAGAGGATGGGAGTATGCCCTGGGTGCTTTTAAAGCAAAAAATTATTGCTGAGCTTAACCCGAAACAGAATATCATTGTTCATCATGTGCTATTGTAATGGATGGTGTCCAGTGGTTTCCAAGTCACAAAGATACATAGAGCCCTTCAATTTGATCAATAGCCTTACATGAAAACGTTTATTGACACCTTTTTCAGTTAACGTTCACAAACGAAAACGAAGGTTGAAAAAGAGATCTATAAACTCATTTTGAACTCAGCCTTCGATAAAATGTGCGGAAGCATACGAAACAGTAGTCGATGTGCCATTGTAAACAATCCCAAAGATTGCGCTCGATTCATCGCCGACCTGAACTTCACATCATTCACAATCATAGACTCTAATATGCTGCTTCTACATCGCAAAAAAAAGAAACGTAATTTTGAATAAAAATATTGCAAGGGCAGTGAAATAACGGAAATTTCAAAAAAAACTTATGTTGTCATTGCAAGGTACAATGGCCGATTGAGGGACAAGTTCAAGTGTACTATGGAGACAGTGATTCACTCCTGTTATAAGCTAAAACTGAAAATTTGTTGAATGATTTGGAAAATGGAGGGTAAATTAGCTCTAGGATGGACTACATAAGCTGGAATGAATCCTTCTATCCAGAGCTAGTGAAACGCCAGGCCCCAAATCAATTTTTAATGCTAAAATCTGAAACGGGAAGTGATCTGATATCCAGTGGTTTTTTTCCTGGGCCGAATGTATACTGTGTGGAAACGCACAACAAGCATATCAAACAAGTTTGTAAGGGGATGCATACATACTTTGTAAAAAATAATTTCAATATGAGTGTTTATAGAAACTGTGTAGAACGTAGTTTAGTCCCAAGATCGAAAGGCATGGCGATTGGCTCTTTACATTATAAGAACTATGCAGTTAGAGTTGAGAAAAATGCCATGTCAGCCATATCAGACAAAGTTTTTCTGCTTGAGGATGGTGTGAAGGTACTTCCACACGGACACTATATGATTGCAGATCGAGTTTAAAGTATAGAGTATAGAAAACGACTCGGTCTGGATAAATTAACTTAAATTCATTCATAGTACATGGTGGGGGAATTTTCTTTTTCTTATCAAAATTTATAAATTTTCAATTTATGTGTGCTTGTGCAAGGCAGAGTTATTTCTTCATAATTTAATGTTCCCGGCCTGGGCAACCGCAGCGGGCCCCCCGTGCCCTGTCCGCCGCAAAGGGCCACCAGCGCTTTCCGGTTCGGTCTTCTGCCGCCGCAGCGACCGCCCGCGGGGAGTGGGGGGGACCCAATTTCAAATTAAAATGTTGTTGTTTATTAAATTTGTTGTATTTTTTCGTCAATAAAATAAAAAAATGTGAAATCATTTTAAGTGTATTTATTGTTTAATAAAAAAGTGTCTTTTTCCTAGTGCCTATTTCAAATAAATGTTTTTGTTGTTTGTAAATAAAATAAAAAACTGTGCTATTATTTTGAGTATATTTATTGTTTAATAAAAAAGTGTTTTTTTCCCAGTCCATATTTCAAATAAATGTTGTTTTTGTTGTAAATAAATAAATAAAAAATCGCAATTAGGTGTATTTATTAAATATAAAATGCTTTTTTTCTAATTGTTTTATTATTATTTGTAAAAATGGTGCTTTTATGTTAAAAATAAAAGAAAATATGATTCTTTATTGGTTTTGTTTTTTGAACGGAGTAGTAGTAATAGGTAAATTATTTAATTATTAGACATCTATAGTTTACAATTAGTTTAGGTGAGCTTTTGAAGTGATCATCAATATTTATCAATTTATAAAACACCATTAACATTATTTTTTTGTGGTTCATCAATGTCAGGCAAAACGGCACTCTTAACTAAAATAATTAAAAATCGTGATAAAATGTTTATGGAAAAGCTGAAAAAAATCTACTACTGAAATAAATTTCTACTTTCAGCGTACAAAAAGGCAATAAACCCTATGGCTACATTCTATTGGATCTTAATCAAAATACACCCGAGGATTTACGTGAAGTCACAGACAATTTTGACAATGAAATTACAGTTTATCTTCCCGTGAACAGTAAAAAAGGCTATTAGTTGCCGTCATGACACTGAAGAAACTACATGAAAATATACATTTATTTTCTTTTCTAAGCACTTCAAAAGCCCCACTTAGGAAAGCCATACTGAAACATGATATTGACAATGATTTCATTAATCCAATATACGAGTTTTGTTTGAATTCAACCGAGGGCAATGTTCAACTGCCGGAAGTTGTTAAGCAACAGGCAAGACAACATCGTTCCATTATACTTGTCTTGGCTTGTAAAAAGAAAGGAAAAAATGTTAGAAGGAAGCGTCTTCTTCAGGCAGGTGGTAGCTTTTTTACACTTTTACTGCCAATAATTGCAGGTCGTGTAAACAGTTTTCTCTAGATGGCTAACCCCTATAAATTGACCCCAATAGAACTCGCTATTTCAGCAGTGGAACACTTTGAAGACAAGCTGAGTAAAGTTATTGATACTGAGACTATTGGCGAGAAGAAACAGCTACTTTTGCTTCAAGGCGCACTTCGTCGAGTGGAAAAACATAAGCCCTATCCTTCAAGACCAGTCAATTTGAGTGTCATTAATAAAAAAAGATACATCTCTTCAAGATTCTGATGCTGCTGGAACACAATTAAAGAAGGAGGAGGAGGAATTGGATTCAATAGTGTCGATCTTTGGAAATCTAATGCAACACTAATATTGTGAACAAAGTAAACGACTCATAACATATCTCATGGAAAGTGGTCAAGATCATATTCAAGTTGATAGGAATTGGAAAGGAATTATAATTCAAGGGAAGAGCTATAATTGTCTTGATTTAATCTATGATATGGTTACAAATCGTAAAGAACTTTTATCATTTGACACTCATCTATTCAACCTTCTAAATACATTAAACTTCCCCAAAAGTCTTATTAGCAATGGGCAAATTCTAAAAAAATTAAATGAACATAGTCCATCATCATCAAAAATGAAACAAGAAGAGGAAGAAGAAGAAGGTGAAGATTTTAAATCAATCTTGAAAAATACTAGCACACCTAATGGAAACATTGATTTGACGATGGGGATGAGACCGCTGATAGCTAGACCAAAGCGAATACGTATTGATATCAACCCAATGTCATCATCATCACCCACTAGTATACAAAAGGGTAGTGGACGTTACACTACGTGTTTATGTTCAAAATGGTTGAAGTTTTGAAACGTGTTTATGAAAATATTGGTGAAGCGGGAAATTTAAGTTCCCACGCCACTCTTTCCAAAGTCACTGGTGTTGACACTAAAAGTGTACAAGACTCTACAAAACGAATCAAGTTACACTCGAAATCATAGGCTTCGTGCTAATCACTATCGAAAAACTAAAGCCTTTTTCCCACTGCATATAATGCAAGCAGATCTATTAACTCTAGATGGGATTCAAAGGCGCCACAATACACCATACAAGTACATTCTACTTGCAATCAGTGTTTTTAGTCGCTATGCGTATGCCATTCCATTGCGGACAGAGAGAGGTGTTGAAATTGCTCAGGCTATAGAAAGTATTCTTGAACAAGATTTGTAAAAAAAATTCAAACGGATTGGGGTAGTGAATTTTTTAATCCACATGTCGAAAAATTACTAATGAAATATAATACAATGCTCTTTCAAAGTCACAGTCCTATAAAGGCTGCATTGGCCGAACTATTGATAAGAGCTATTCGACTTTTAATTTCAAGATATTGTACGTCGGAAAATACGGCTTGCTTTTATTCATTATTTAGATAAAATCATGTTTATTTATAATCAACGACCTCGTCGATCATTGTTCAACTCAACCCCGACGGAAATTCATCATTCTGATCATAATACATTTGACAATTATTATTCCGATGAAATTGGAACAATATTCCAATGTCACTTAAACAATACTCCAATGAAATGACAAGAAAAAATTCAATGTTGGTGATACTGTTCGAATTAATAAGACAACCAATATTTTTGAAAAGGGCAATTACTTGTAGTCCACTGACCTTTTTAAAGTGGCAAAAATTGTAGACACTAAACCCATAACTTATCGTCTACGAGACACCAAAGATGAAGAGACTCTCGGCGGCTTTTATAACTATGAATTACAAAAGTTAAAATAATAGTGAAATCTATCAAATTCAAAAGACATTGAAGAGCCGTACTCATAGATTCAAGAAACAGTTGCTTGTTCGTTGGCTAGGATATAACTGATTCTGATTCTTGGATAGGTGTTGAAGACATTACCAATGCCCAATGATTTTTATGTAACATTTATGTCCAAAGTCTCCGACCCTCTCTACAATGATTTGAATAAAACAAGTGATTTTCGGACGAAACTCTCCCACCATAAAATTCGATGGTGCGTATGAAGTGGCTCTTGTCGACTGTATTCTCAAAATATTTATGAAAGCCTGAGAAAAGATCGCACATATGATATAAAAATTAGACCCTATCATTTGCCACCAGCCGTTACCGAACAACATAAACTTCAAAAGATCAATTAGTTCGATTTTTCATATCTTGAATTACCATACGAGGAACTCAGTTGTATGAATGATTTGTGTCGTTCTGTCAATAAAAGAATTTCCGCTTGTAAAAAAGGAGCCTTTCATCTCAACTATTCAAAAGAAGAGGGCAAGCCCTGCATTAGCTCACCCATTGCCAATGAAAATGTCATTCTCAATGATAATCTAAAAGATATTCTTGGCTTTAAACTAAATATAATCAGTGGTAAAAGTGCTGGAAGCACTAATGTTATTTTCGCTGACTACCCACCTGCCTTCTTTTCGGACACTTTTATATATCTCTATGCTTCATTTGTTAAAACATCCAGAGTTTGCAATTGAAATGTCCCTCTCCTACGTGTTCTTGAACGAAAAACAACCCATGAGCATGTTCATCACTATTATATAAAGCATCTTCAGTATGTTCCTGTAAACACTTCGTATTTGGAACTCTGTCAGCTAAAACTAAGAAGTGAATTGGGTGATCCTCTAGCATTAACAAAAGGTTTAGTTGTGATTACATGTTATTTTTGACCCATCGTCGCTTCCTGAGTTGAATAATAGAAGAATTTTATTTGTCTTTCCTGATATTTACTGCTATGTTATTGCTCTGGGTCCTCGTCAAATAAGTCATGGGTTGGACTATTACAAGGGGCGCACTACAATGTCTGGTTATGGTCTTGGTAGTTGTTTTGCCAAGCTATTTCATTCTGCACTACCCCTTGACAGAAAATATCTTGTACCTGCAGGGTAGAGGACTGGGGATCGGGTAAAAATTTCAACGAGAGTCTTAAAAAAAATATTAGATCTTCAGCAAGAGCCGTTGGCGAACAATTAAAATCTCAGCAAAATGGGAAGAGATTAAAAAGGGTACGTGGACATCATTCTCTCATCAGTCTCTACCCAGGTGGGAAGCGAAAGACGTCAACAAAGACTTTGAGGAATAAAAGGAAGAAGACTAATAAGAAAAAAGATTGTTAGATCAAAGAAAGATTTCATCTCTTAAGATGACCTGTCTCCCCTGCAAAAAATCGCATCCATCAATCAGCTCCTCATTGAGTATTCAATGCTGAAAATGTTGATGTCAATTTCAAGTATGGCTACGATGAACCATTTCATCCTCAACAGCCCCTCTCGGAAAATATACACTTTCAGATATTTTCCAATGAAGATTATTTCATTGATTTATCGTCAAAATTTATTGATTTAAGTGTTGGGGTGAAGAAAAAGTCAGACAATACAACACCCAGTGCTGTCGATGGTCTGTCCTATGAAAACTGTATCCTACACAACTTTTTCAAACAACTTAATGTATTCATTAATGGAACATTGGTGAGCGCTAGATATAATTTATCAAACTATGCAAGCTACATACAATTTATGATCACGACACCACAGGCATATCAGGACCTGAGAGGAGGGGCATAGGGCTATGAACATCGATTAGTTTTAGACAGTCGCGGTAAAAGAACAGCTGCATTGACCCAGTAGTATCGCGTAGTTGGAATATTAATTCGAGAAAGATTTAATTTATCCCAATGGTTGCCTTCTGATGTTAAATCTGACGTAAAGTTACGCCTAACCAAATCAAATTATATTTTGAGAAAAAAACTTGCTGCTGTACCTGATGTAAATGTCATTATCACTTCAGCAATTCTTCATGTTCGAAAACAACAGGTTATGAGCTCTGTTGCATCGGCAGTGGAAAAGCTAAGAGCCAATGGTAAAAATATTAAGCTTCTTGTCCCCTATACGATCACCAATCAGTGTCACATTGCCACTGGCTTTCGCAGTTATACCGATTCAACATTTATCAATTGAGAGCCGATCAAAACTAGCTTTGGCCTTTGTGAAGAGTGCTACGTAGTGCCGGTAGATCCTGGAATGCACCCCCCCCCATGATTTCAGTTTCTTGGTCTATCTAGCCTTGTGTTCAAAGTGAATGGAAATCCACTGTACACTGTATCATTTGATAAAAATTCCTACAGAACTCTTTATGTGTTGACCATGCAATCCCTAGAGGATGACTCACAACTATTTGAAAATGGAATAACCGATTCAGTCTTTTCCAAAAATCATGGTGTAATTCTTTTGGACTTGTCTGGTTCTTTTACTCAAGGTATGAGCATAGTACGAACGGGGAATGTACGTTTAGAGCAGTGCACTTTTGCCGATGCTTTGACTGAAAGTATCACATTAATATCACTGAGTCAATTTGAAACCTATTGGGAAATCACGCCCGACGGAAGTGTTCTACTAGACCTTGCACCATGAACACAAACCAAATAATCAGCATATTTAATATGGATTTATAGATGTCCCAATATGAGTGCTATTGTATACCATTGGACTTCATTGAAAAATTCCAAGTGTTAATAATACCCTTATCATTGTTAATAGCAGTCCATCGAGTTTGAAGACAGGTCATTTGCTATGCATCTTTCAAACAGCGAATAATATCAAATTTTTTGATCCTCTTGGTTTATCATATAAATTCTACACTCCATATTCAAAATCAGAGGAGAGTACAGGATTTAACGACTAAAACATGTGGCTTTCATGCACTACTCTTTTTCATAGTCGGATGTCGGAGCTATACCTACAAGCAGTTTCTCTGTATTTACGTTGACTTTCCTCGTTTGAACGACTTCCTAGTGCAAAATATACTTTCAAGCGTGTTTAATATTGATTTAATATCCTACGAATAAAATGTTCTAATAATGTTTGTGAAATTGTTTATTATAAAAAATAATGTATACACATAGTAAAAACGACTTTTCTTCGATTTTTTTAAACGACTCTGTAGATTTCTTCTTTTACTATGTATTTATCGAGAACTAATGCGGGTAGATCATCTGAATTCACTGTATACTGATCCTGATGTGCTGCAATGTCAGGGTCAATGTCATTTTCTACAGTATAATGTAACTTCACTCCTATCATGTCTCTTTTTATAGTTAATGATACTATTTTCATTCATATTGTAAAATTCGCGTGTTTCAATTTGCTTATTTGAAGCAATGTCACAAACAGTGTCCTCAAGTGGTGAATAACATTCTGTAACAGCCAAATAAAAATCAGTAGGCTTATAATCATAGTAGCCATTGTCTTCATAACGATGACGTAGAAAACAAATTCTTTTGTTATTCCAACAGTTGAATCGTAGACCTAGTTCCTCTTCCCAAAACAACTTAAAGCCACGACGATACCAGTCTTTTAGCCATAAACTAAAATCACGTTTAGGATTCTTTCCAATGATACCAGGATATGTATTCTCCCACTGATTACATTTATCATAGTTACAATTAGAGCATAGGTGTCCTCTAGGGTGAGAGTCACACATCTCGTCAAGACAAGAATTCCAACCTCTAATTAGTACGACATATCCTCTATGCAATTTACACGGGTTGCATAATCTACACTCTTCGTCATACTCGTTAATCATTGTACAATTCTCACATGATGACCTACTGCCCAGTGTATACATGTATAGTGGACATGTATAGAACATTTTTGATGTGTTGACACTCTCACCGCCAAAATAAAACTGAGCTACAATCAATAAATGGAGTGGGATAGAGATATAGAGAGGAGCAAATCCTCTTTGAACAACATCTTTCTCGTGAAAAAAAATCATAGTCTTAAATTTCTAAGGTAGTGTGTTCAAAAGCAAATCCACAATATCATTTTGTCGTTTCGTGATTAATATGTCAATAAATTGTGTAAATACATTTGGACCACGACGTAATAGCTTCATGCAATATTCTAATGATGTAGAATCAGTTTTCGTTACATCGACAAGACATTCCCTGAGAAAATATCTTCCTTTGAAGAGATAACTCCAGAAAATTATCATCTAGAATCAAAGTTTTTGAATAAACACAAGATTCCCTATAATTTTCTCATTCTCAAATCTATCCATTTTTTTACACTCCTAACACTCTCACAACCAACTTCAGACTAACCAGGATTCTTTTTCTATTTTAATAATATACGCTAACCAATAAAAAAAATATTTTCGATTTAAAAATAATTTTATTAAATATAATTACAACAATAATAATCACTGATACAATTTATTTTCCTCGATGTATTTCACCAGTTTATCTAAATCAGCGTGAAGTCTTTTTATATGCACTAATTTTATTTTCGCTGCGAAGCATAATGCTCCTCCAATTTAAATTTGCTCAATAATAGTACATATGTGACATATATGTTATGCCATTCAAAGCTTGGTCTAGATCCTCCTGTAACTTGCACAGCCATGTTTGATACTCTCATCTTTTTATCAATGGTATTTTCTGCTCTATCATCAAGCTCCATCATTGCAAACATAGCACTCATTTTCTTTGCTAATATCTTGTCAAATAATAGAGTACAAAAAATAAACTGTTATCTCTCTCTGAATTCAATTCTCTTACTAATATGAACTACAATGAAAATCGCTCCTTATATTGAATCTGATTGCTATAGAATGACTGCTAGAGCATCATAGCTATGCTAATCGAGTTACCGTATATGGAGTACCCTCTGTATCCATTGTCTCTCATTGGTTCGGAAAATGGGTGATGACTCAGAAAACCTTTCTGGTCGCTTCGTCGCATTATAGTTCCATAATATAGCATGTTTGGTCGTATTATAGTTCCAAATATAGCGTGTTTCGTCGCTTTATAGCTTCAAATATAGCGTGTTTGGTGGCATTATGCAATCACCCCTTGGATTGCGTATTTGGTTACTACTATTACTGTCATCAAGAAATCTATCTATATGAAAGTCACACTCAAACATTAACGATTCCTTATGAACTATATTAAAAATTTAACTAATTTCAAATGCAACAGGTTGAATACAAGGCCTACCCATATCTAGAAAAGGTATTGAGACAAAATTTATCTCCTTTAAATTGTTCCAAAAATCTCCAGAAAAAATCATTTAAGCTTTAAAAATGCACCTCTTTGCATATTAACCCTAACCTAGACTTATATCTTTATGTATTTAGTATAAAAATCTTATGTTCTTATGAGAAAATTACTGCTGTCATGGTTAGACCTCGGCGCCGCGCCGATGAGAGAAGACCGGCGGCGGTGGGGGCCAAAAAGCAGCGGTGGCGCGCCGATAGCGCCGCAGGTAAGATGTCGGTTGCGCGCCGACGGTAAGATGTCGGCGGTTAAATAACTAACTTTTTGGCATCCCTGCTTTCAATAAAAAAATCAAGATATTAACATTTAATTATGATAGCTCCCCCCCCCCCCGTCTGGACAGCACTATTATAGGATATTAGGATACCGTCTCTGCTTTAAATTTAAAAAAAATAACTTTTTGGCATCCCTGCTTATCATTTAAATGTAATACCTCCCTACTCCCCCCCCCCTGGATACCACCGTGATAGGATACCGGCTCAGCTTTACATAAAAAAAATAATTTACTTAATAATTAACTAGGTCACTATATGGTTCAAACAAACACGCGAAATGACGTTAAAGAGCTTAGTGTTCCTTGAAAAAAAAATTGAGGTATGAGTAAAGGGGTACAATGACAACAATAAAAATGTCGAAATTATGCAGATATATATCAAATTATTGGAAAACTGAGTCATAGATTCGCCGTGGCATTTAATGAGATCCAAAGAATCTAATAAAAAGGGAGCACACACAAAAGCCAAATTAGGCCAGTAGTCTATGAGAAATTGTAAAATACCCACGACAATGATCGAGTCCCAATGGGGGGATATTTTGATAGACCCCATGGGTCTATCAAAATATTTCAATGGTTTTCCAGGGAATTTGATATAATTTTCTTCCGTTTCCGTCTCCACTTCAAATGAAAAAAATAAAGATTCTTGCTTTCAATGTCAACGAAGCAGCAGAACAATGTACATAAAAGAGACATTTAGAAAGCAACAAAAAGATTAAAGAACAGAAAATGAGGACTGTATAAGAGTTTTGCTTTTAAAGCAGTAAACCAATGACAGTAAAGAGAAAAAAATAAAACAAAAACATCACTGATGGTTTATATGCGTTTCTATTTCAGTTTCGGTTTTCTTGCACTGTATTTTTGTCGTTTTCAGCAAAAAACCCAATTTCTGCGATTGATTTCCATCCAAAGGGAAAGAAATTTGCCACTGGTGGAAAAGGTGAAGACAGTGGCCGGGTTGCCATATGGAACGTGCAGCCAATAATAAGCTCCAAATGTTAATCAGATGAAAATATACCTAAACTACTCTGCCAGATGGATAACCATTTAGGTAAAATAGGTTTTTTTTTTTTTTTTAAGGGCTTACAATTAAGCTAAATTATTTCTTTCCGCAATAGTTTTTTGTGTATAAAATGTTACATTCAATCTCTGTTTTTTTCTTCTATTTAAATTAATTTCACAAATATCTAATTCTATAGTTATCTGTTTGCGAATTTTCTGCTGAACAGATAACATTGAGAAACTTAAAAAAAAAAAATTTCTCATTAACATGGGAATTAGGCCTTCTTTTCCATGGCGTACTTTACCACACTGTATATTGTACCAGTGTTTCCACTCTAAACTTCTAAATTTGGTGGCAATAGATGTAGGTACTATAACTGCCCCAAAGTAGATAATACAACTACCCCGAACGTAGAATTCAAATATTTCAGTTTATAGTTTTGAATGTTGCAATATCTAGGTTGAATTATTGTAATTTATAGCTTAAAACATAGCAAGTGTAACCTATCACACATGTGTTACAGTTGTTGCTAGGTTTGCTCAAGATACCCCAAGAAAAAGTATTTTATGAGTGATCTGCAGAGTAGCTCAAATGCGAGTATACTTGTGTAGCTACTCATGGTCTTAATTCAAACTGTCCTCCTGTTGTTTGCTGATTTACTTGGCTTTACTGTAATAATGTTTAAACCTGGTTGAGCTAGCAATTAAGTTTGCTTGAGAGTTCTGCTGTAACAGTGGCCAAGTACATTGATATTTCAGACTTTAAGTGACTTAAGCAGTGTTTCTTTTTCTGAGATAAAAGGTCTGGATTGAAGAGACCTTTTACCTGTTGGATATTCCAAACAATCAACAAAGGTACCGTGCTACACTGAACGCTATAATTTAGATTTTAATAAATGAAATGGATTTTACTTACAAGATTAGTTCTATTTTCTATAGCAAGATATTAGGGGAAAAGACTTGGGTAAGTCAACTTCATTGACAGTTTTTACTGATAAAATCTGTTTTCAATCTCTATAGGTATCTGAAAATACTTTTAAGTTCAATATGGAAGCTAAATTTGGTTTTTCTCAGAATTCTGCATTTGACATCCCGTCACCCTCACCACTGATTTTTATTCATATATTTCCTCTTATTTATAGTTAGTAAGTTCAAAAACTCTTAAAATCCCATCTTTAAGAAAATCTAAATAAATGAAGCAGCATTTTTGGAACATTACCGTACTTTAATTGGATTTCTGTTTTGCAATATTCGCCTAGTAAAAAATTTTTAATTCAGAAAAAAAACTTGTTGGAAATTTGAATCTAATTACGAATAATCGAGGCTAACACTTTATTTAGTATTTCTATTTCGCTTAACAATTGAAATATTAAGACAAAATAGTGGATTTTTTTTATTATAACCATTTCCCAAATAATAACCAACGGTCAGTTTAGCATTAATGGTTTTGTTATTTGTTATTGTGTTTAACGTTCCTTTACATGTTCTAAGTTTGTTTCTCAGAAAAAGATGTCCTGTTTGAATTAACCTCAACACCAAAGATTACAATTCTTAAATTTAGGTCCCTTATTGCCGCAAATTAAGACACAAATGTAACCATAAGCGTTTTTTTTTTGTCTTTCTAGCAAGACTTTGACCACATTGAAGTCCAAAACATTAGAAACACTTGTTTTATAAATGTTGTTTTATTTCTTACAATTTGGTATTTAAAAGTTTTGAGGGTTTGACTATTATAAGATACGTAATATTCAGTGTCGAATTCTTAAGCGATTTGTTTACTTATTTAATATTATATATGCTGTAGGCCATGGTGAAAAAACGCACCAGACTAAGGTGGATTAAAAGAAAACTAAATGTATAGGATCTTTTCTAATCATAATTACGACGTTCAAGGGAAAATATTTTTCACTCTAGCCTGTTTCCCGGCTTATCACTTCCTCCCTAAGTAAGCAAATAGATGAAATTAAAAAACTATGTATAGGGATTGTCATACCCCCCAAAAAACTATATATAGCAGCTATTTATGATTTTTTTTTTTTTATAAGGATTGACTGTAAAAAGGTGCGAAAAAAGTGATTGCTCACAGCAGTTTGACTGTATTGACTGTAACAGCAGTTTGTTCTGCTGTTACAAAGGTGCGAAAAAGGGATTGACTGTAACAGTAGTTTGTTTCGAGGAGAAGGGAGTAATCAGTCTACCCATTACAATAGCCATTAAAACAAAAATTGATTGTCTGTAATCGTGAATTTAAGATTTTTTGAAAAGAAAAAATCGCACTTTGGGTGAGGATAGGCTGAGTATAAAGGGTTGGTGCGGATCCGTTGGTGTGAGATTGTTTGGGGTCCCCGCTTCGTCATAAGTTCCTTTCTCCGTCCCTATCCCTGACAGAGAAATCACTTGCTTGCGTGGCCTCATAGTGGCATCAGGGTGGACTTTTCACTAGTTTCCCTAACCAAGACAGTGACTGCAAGCAGCGCTGCAGGGTTAGTTTTTATTTTGAACTGCAGTTCAAATGCTTACTAAGATTTTAAAGTTTTTTGCAAATGCAATGCAAGCGTTTCTATACTATTTATTGGTTTATGTAGTCGGATATTATCTCATAACAGAAAGTATTTCTGATACTGAATTGTAAAAAGCAATTGAAAACACAAAAGTATGTCATATGATTATGTTGTATCCAAAATAAGGTAGCAGAGGTATTGAAATTATAGGAAAAACCAAAACAGCCAAAATAAGAAATTACCATTTCATATGATTTCAAATTATGGGAATCAATTTCTGTTCAAAGGGAAAACTTATGACGAATTTTACTACGGGCTTATATCAATAAAACTTACAAATATAGAGACTAAACTCTGGTTCTTTAATTCTACAATGTCTATAAAAAGGTCATGAGATTTTATTAATGACGAGAATACAACCAAACACAAAATGAAAATTTTTCTCGTTAGTTAAATTACGTAAATTGGGGACTGAGATCTTAATCTTGAGCCATTTGAAGCTATGCTGCCTTATTTCGCAGCGTCCAACCATTTCCTATATGTGAAGTCTACCAGGATGTACCTGCATTATATGAAACAGTTGGAAAATACCAATCCCGACGTGTTTGACAATTTTCAGAACGGGAGATATGTTAACCTCAAATCCGAAACATTTTGGGCGGGTCTGTCGTCATATTATTATTATTGTTATTCATTTATTGCCCGTCAAAAAAAGGTACATAGATGGAGTAATCACTAAAGTAACAAAAAGATTGAGAGAGAGAAAAAAAACTAACACAATCAAATCCAAATATATCACAAAAAAATAAAAATAAAAAACTCCTTACATACATTGCATTAATACAAACCAACTATTGTGAACAAATTGGTAACCATGGATGATTACACTTACTTTGAAAACGGGATAGAGATAAAAAAAAATCATATCCTATCTAGTCATTGAGCAGATCCTCATGCGCTCTTTGAAAACTAACGGTGGTCTTACAAGAAGAAGCGGCATGAATGAGTTGCAGAGGCTGACCTGGTTACTTTCAGCACCGACTTGTAGTGCAACCATTTCGTCGGTGCAAAATTTTGCTAAAGTCCAATACGAGACAAGCGAACAGCACAAAGAAGTTACAGAGTCGAGAATTGAACGCGACAACCATGACACTAGCATGACTCAAGCTTCTTTGAAATTACCCGTTTCGCCGAAGACCCGTGCTTGCGAAACATTAGATCTGGAGTTACGGCAGATGAAAAAGTCAACGTCGACACTGCTCGATCCTTCAGACAAGAAATCGCGGATAGCATGACAGGAGAAAAAGTCAGCACGTACACACTCAAGAAAAATTCGATGGCCGTAACGCTTGCTGATAAAGCTGCACCAGTTATTAATTAACAGTCATTTACCGTTGATCCAGCATTGGTGTTTCAGCGGCTGGTGACAATTACTTGAAATAGCGACGATAATTTGGAGTCATACTTTAAGTATGAATTGTGTTCACCGCCTCTGTCACTTCTTGAAGCAAACGGACTCCACGATTAGCCGATAAGCCTGCCCTCACCGATGCAATGTGGCGTCTAGTTGCAGAGCCGCAGCCAAAAACTGAAGACTTCGTCAAAGATTTCAGTGACAAGCACATAGTTCTCGACGGTGAGGCACTGCTTCTGCGAATCCCTTGGGAAAAAACTCAACTTATGATAGTATCTGCCAGAAGTACGTTGACTACGTTGCACGGAAATATGGGTTGCAAAGAAAGTTGGTGGTTTTTGGCGGATACAACTAAGCCCCTTCAATCGACGACATCACCCATTTGAGACAGAAAGAGACACGATCGTACCCACTGATCAACTTTAACAGGAATATGGTCTTTTTCTACAAAGAAAGAAGTGTTCCTAAGCAACTTCAAGAATAAGCAAGCAATCATAGCCATGACCAGTTAGTACCTGACCAAAGGTGGGTGTCAGGTATACCAGGTAGAAGGTGGCGTTGATCTTCTCATTGTTCTAATTGCTGTTCGATCTGCTTCTGTTATGCCTTCTGTTCTGGTTGGAGACGACACAGATCTGCTCACACTCCTGTGTTATCACGCACAGACAGGTAGCCAAGCGACCGACTTTTACTCTGAGCCTCAAGTTGCAATCTCAAAGAATAGAATTTGGGATACAAATACAACGAAACTCTAACTTGTATCTCGTATATGCAGCACACTCCTATATGTCCATGCCTTCCTTGGGTGTAATTGTATTTCTCGTGTCTATGGCATTGGGAAGTCTGCGGGATAGAAACTTCTAATAAAAACGATGAGTTTTATGAATCTGCTAAAGTTTTTTTGGACCCACTATCTACCAAGCACGACATTTCAGCAGCTGGGGAGGAAGCATTGTTGCTTTTACATGGGTGTCCCGGATCAATTTCAACCCTGAATCAGGTGCATCATCTCAAATTTATCGGGAAAGTTGCAGCGTCTGCTTTGTATGTTGAGTCTAAAGTTCTCCCTCCTACCATTGATGTTTGCAGCTTCCAATCATTTCGAGTTTATTTGCAATTTAGATCATGACAAACCCTGGGATGTAATCTCGACCCTACCCAGTTTGGTTGGGTAGTTCAGAATGGACTATATTGCCCTATTTTTGGTGAACTCCCTGCTGCCCCAACTCTCTCGTTGCAGTTTTTTTTTTACTGTAACTGCAAAACTGACTGCTCAAATATGTGATACACATGCAAAAGAAATGGCATGAAATTTATCTGGGCCTGTGGACCTTGCAAGGGAACAAGTTGTGCTTACTGTGTTACAACTGAAATTCTCGGAGTTGATGATATGGAAGATAACGAAGATCTATGAATGTTGATATTTCGATTTTTTATCATATTTGTATATTATATAACTGAAAAAGTCCGAATTTTAATTGTTAGTTAAAACATCGAATTGGATGATAGTTGTCATTCTGCATTTTAAGAGTGGTTACTTTCAGATTAAGCGTGGTTTAAAAGTGATGGAATATTTAAATGAAGGTTTAGTTTTACGTTCAAGCGAAGGTGATTTTCATAATCACCGTGATCTAGTACCCTATTCTAGACATCAATATTGTTGTTGCCATGCCTTTATATGAAGAAACGAATTTCACCTCCTCAAAATCAACCTCAACCTCAAAAAACATAATTTTTAGTTTTACGTTCAAATGAAGGTTTGAACGTAGGCGTACAACATCAATTTTGTGTTTGTACGCCTATATATATGGAAACACGGAATTTACCACCTCAAAAATCAACCTCAACCTAAAAAAAATATATTTTTGAAACAGCTAGATGAGCAAGCTTTGTATATTTGGAATCAGCACATTTTTCTGAGCCCGGTAGTCAAAAAATAATTTCTCCTGCAATTTGTTCCCGGTCAAACCGTTACCTTCCTGGACTAGTCTCCGGTGTAAGAGCTGTAAGTTATACATATTGCTAATTGTTGACATACAAGTTTTTTATTACTAAGGAAAGAGGGCTTGTTGAATCCTGGATATCCTAAAAACCTTAGAGTATTAAGATGAAACATTAAGGGAAGATTGAGAGGGATGCCGAACACAATAAAAACATTCTTTGTCCTTGCTGGTTGTGAAAAGGGAACATAAGCAATTTCTCAAGGTATTAGATCGAAACTTTCTATGTATGTTGAGAGGGAGTTAAACAGAGATTGGAGGGTAAAACAGCCCCCATTGTCCTTTTTATGTGCCCCCTCACCTTAACAATTGTAAAACCTTAAGGAAATGTTGAGAGGGGTGCCATTTATCATCAAAATACACGTAGTCTCTGCTGCTTGTGAAAAGGGAATATCAGTAATATCTAAGGAGCAGCTCATGGTATTAGGTTGAAGCTTTCAATACGTGTTGAGTTGAGAGGGAGTTGAAGAGAAATTGGAGGGCAACCACCCCCCTCCTCCTTGCCTCTAATCTTAACAGCGGTAAAAATTTTGTGATTGCAGTTTTGTTCAAACTAGTAAAAAGGTCTAAAAGCTATGCCCTCAGGTATTCCATGCCCCCCCCCCCAGCCGCGGGGTACGGATTGTAAATTATGTAGTTTGTCCATTCTTAACATACAGGTGTTATCATTGGGAAACATAACCTGAATCAACTTGATCACTACTAGGACACTACTGCTGAACCCCTCCCCGCACCAGAACTCCCCCCCCCTATATAAACAAAGACCAACCGCTCTGCCTTAATAATACATCACTGTATTATGCAGCAAATCACTTCAGTTAAATAAAGCTTTAAAATATACCCCAAAAACATTTGTGTGCAATAAGAAGGGAGGTGTCATCCTATAGCATCCTTGTGGACATAATCCACATTTTCCACGTGAAAATCCTAGCAAACAATTGTCTTAGCCATGTCTTAGGTAAATTCTCTGTTGTTGTACTTGTTTTTATCCATAATCATTATTTGGCCAAAAATACACAATTCCAAATGTTTGTAGATGGGAGCTTGGAACCTCTACTGTAGGGTTCTCTGATTGTTTTTTAGTTAAAGAGCGGGGCAGATGCCTCAAAGGGTGCATTTTAATGCCACAAATCCTAACTTCAAATACAATCTTAGACCACACTGGCTATACATGACAAATGAAACTCAGAGAGGAGAGAAAGTAACAAAAATGAAAAATGTTACTTTCAAAATGAGGACGACTTGGCGGAGGTCCTTGTCGAAATATTTGCCTATATTTTGTCATCTTCATGGTTCGCTGGCTGACAAAATCCTCGTTTTTTCACCCTTTTTGATTTTATTTTTCATTTTTGTTACTTTCTCTCCTCTCTGAGTTTCAAATCCTAACTTTCATTGAGCCTTAAGATAAATACAGAATTAGTTCTAAGGAAGGAAAGGGGGGGGGGAGTCGGAAATTGATATTTAACCCTTCATTATTTCCGGAAATATTTCTCGTGTCTGTGCTCTTATTATGAAAGTCAAGAGTAACATTAAATCCCAAAACTAGCAGAATTTATTCCGCATAGGAGGGGGGCTGTCCCTTCCTGATTGTCAACCCCCCCCCTCCCCCCCGTCATGGTCGTAGAAACTTTAGAGGATGCTGATTTGACCGCAAATTGAGAGTTTTAGACCTTTTTTCAAGTAAAAGTGTTGAAAACTGAACCATACCCTGTCCTAGAACTGTTTTTGATATCTCATCCTTTTGTTGCCCTTAAGGACATCTGATCGAAGTTCTGAGGTGAATATTTTGTACTTTCTCTATGGCTGCTGAATTGTGCATAAGAGGGAATTTTCCATAGGGGGGGGGGAGAGTTTTCCACGATTGGGAATTTCCCGCTGATTGGAATTTTCCGCGGGGAAGGATTTTTCAGGTGGATTTCTGGGGGCAATTGAAATTTGCAAGTGTTTTATTTACTCATTTCCTTCAAACATACAAACTAACTTTTTCTTCTTTTTTTGGGCGCTTTCCGTCTCATTAAAAATAACCTCCGACTTCCACGTGCAATTTCTTTTTTTTTTATCAAACAGATTGTGGTAACGAACTGTTAATAAGGAGCGACCCGGCTTGACAGTAACCGAAACTCTAAAAAACGGGATTTCGATACCAATAGATACATCAAAAGAATTGGAATTTTATGTGAATTTTAAAAAATATGAGTTTTATTAGTTCTAATTCTAAGGAAGGGGCGAGGTGGGATGTGTGTATGGAGGTAAAAATTTATATTGATACTAATATATTGATTTATTCCATATAGGAGGGGGCTGCCCCTTCCTTATCCCCAACATCCCCTTCGTGGTCATAGAAAGGGAGGATGCTCATTTGATCGGAAGTTTAAGTTCTAGTCCCTTTTTATAAGTTGAAAGTGATTGGAAACCAATCAGCCTCTTGATGTACCTATTTTACACTTTCTCTGTGACTGCTCAATTTTATGTGAGGGGGAATTTTTCATCGGGGGAATTATCTGGGGACGAATTTTATCAGATGCGAAAATGCCGACCGCCATATTCAATATTTTCCTCGTTATTGGTTGTATGTTTTTTAAGTTTTATCTTGCTCCTAAACGTTTACATCATCCAAGCTAAAATTTGGCGTACGAGCATGGTCGTAATTCTGAAATATTCCCTTTTGTCCAAACAAATCCAAAGCTTAATTTAGATACATCGGAAAAGAAAGAAAAATTGCTGAGCAAAATAGGTAATTACCACAAAACTGAATGAAGACATTACCTTAACTTCATCAAGGAGGCACACTTGTGCCTCTATAAAGAGGCGACCCACCACAATGTTAAGCGATTTCAGGTCCTAGAGGTCGCAGAGAGACGGCGGTAATCGCATTTTGTAGCCCAAGCTCAAACTAAGAAACTTGCAAAATTTCATCCTCCTCCGACTTTATCTTCATGGGGTAAACTGGGCCGGAAGTTTGGACCCTCCCACCACAGCCCCCCTTTCACGTGGTCCGATTGGGCTGAAATTTAGAGGTTGAGCTTTCCTAGGGTCTGGAAGCTTATCCTCGAAATTTCAGCTCAATCCGATCACTTCTTCCCTGTTTTCAAAAAACCAAATATAGCCACTTAAAATTCATCATGTCTTTTTTTTTCTTAGCCACGCCTACAGGCCACAGTTGGCAACGGATCCGGTTGAATGAGGACTCAGTTGAAGCAGAATTCGACCTGTAACGGCCTTTTGATATTTTCAGACCGAAAAAATTATCCCCCGAATTTACATTTACGAAAAACCTTGTTTTCCTATATTAGCCCATGTTAATTTTTCCCACCACAACCCCCCTTTAACGTTGTCTGATCGGGCTGAAATTTAGAGGATAAGCTTTCCTGGGGCCTGGGAGCTTATCCTCGAAATTTCAGCTCAATCTGATCACTCATTTCAGCTCAATCTGTTTTCCAAAAACCAAATATCAAGTTTTGCTTGCGTCAAAAAGATTCATCACCTCACTAAAAAACAATTTAAATTATGTCTCTTTAGCGAGCGGTGAGACTTCTGGCAGTCAGGCGGTAAACCCGAGTTCGATTCACCGTTAGATCAAATTTTTTATATACTGAATTTAAATTAAAAAAAAAAATTCAGTTTCTTTTTTAAATTATTTGAAAAAATTATGTTTTCTAAAGAGTTAAAGAGGCTGAGTTACAAGGTCGACCCTTAAAACACCCTGTCGAGAAAGAAAAGAATAATATACAATCATCTAACAGTTAGTCAAGCAATAATAAGTAATCAAGGAGGCACACTTGTGCCTCTATAAAGAGGCAACCCATCACAATGTTAAGCGATTTTAGGTCCTAGAGGTCGCAGAGAGACGGCGGTAATCGCATTTTGTAGCCCAAGCTCAAACTAAGAAACTTGCAAAATTTCATCCTCCTCCGACTATCTTCATGGGGTAAACTGGGCCGGAAGTTTGGACCCTCCCACCACAGCCCCCCTTTAACGTTGTCCGATTGATGTGAAATTTAGAGGTTAAGCTTTCCTAGGGCCCGGGAGCTTATCCTCGAAATTTCAGCTCAATCCGATCACTCTTTCCCTGTTTTCAAAAAACCAAATATAGCCACTTAAAATTCATCATTTCTTTTTTTTTCTTAGCCACGCCTACAGGCCACAGTTGGCAACGGATCCGGTTGAATGAGGACTCATTCGAAGCAGAATTCGACCTGTTAGGGCCTTTTGATATTTTCAGACCGAAAAAATTATCCCCCGAATTTACATTTACGAGAAACCTTAGTTTTTTTTCAAATAATACACATAAACAGGTTAGACATGCTTTGTTATGAAAATATCTGCGCGTCAATTTTCATAACAAAGCATGTCTAACCTGTTTATGTGTATTATTTGAAAAAAAACTACGTTTTCTAAAGAGTTAAAGAGGCTGAGTTACAAGGTCAACCCTTAAAACGTACAGGGATTAGGAGGCACAGTTGGGGGGCTGTTAAAGAGGCTGAGTCACAAGTTCGAACCTTAAAACGTACAGGGATTAGGAGGCACCCTGTACGACGTGATTTGAGTATTCAGGAATTAAAAGCCCTAACACAAGAATGTTCAAGAGCGGGGGTTTGGGGGGCGGCAGCCCCCCAACTTCAACTCCTGACACGATCAGCTAACAGTTAGTCAAGCAATAATCAAGGAGGCACACTTGTGCCTCTATAAAGAGGCGACCTACCACAATGTTAAACGATTTCAGGTCCTAGAGGTCGCAGAGAGACGGCGGTAATCGCATTTTGTAGCCCAAGCTCAAACTAAGAAACTTGCGAAATTTCATCTTCCTCCGACTTTATCTTCATGGGGTAAACTGGGCTGAAAGTTTGGACCCTCCCACCACAGCCCCCCTTTAACGTTGTCCGAACTCGTTTCAGGCTCTAATGGTCTCCAAAAGCAACAAACTTGTAAAACAATCTGTTTTTCTGAAAACAATTGCCCACATTTGTTTTTCTAAAGACAACAAAAACAATCGTCCATGATCTGCCGCGGTTAGGGAGCGAAGGTCTTCAACTGATCGATCTTGACAAAACCAAAATTTGTGCAGACACAGAAGCTCTAGTCGAGTACAATAGACTTCGACAAAAATACCGTTCCCATCTTCCTCAATTCACAATCGTTAAGCCCTTCAAAGTTTCCAAAGTTCCCTAGGCGAAAAAGCATCCATTAAAACGGGATACGACCACAACTATTGGCACAGATAAACCACCTAAAAAGTCCAAATCATCTGCACTCAAAGATAATCGAAGGTCTGGCTCAGCTTATTGTGTGAAAGCGGAACCCACAAACGCTGACAGTAAGAAAAAAGCCAACACCAAGAGAATAAACACTGAAAAAGTCAAAAGCTTGATACCCCCCCCCCCCCAAAAACGCGTATTGAAACAGCTGTCAATCAAGAATATCGCAGTGGCATAGGCCCAGGTCGACGAGGCCTCAGAAACACAGACGGCTCAGTGTTTTATGCAAATGCAGTAATGCAGTGCCTTTTTGCCATGCAACGCAATCTTTTTGACGTACTCTCTTTAATGCATGGTCCCCTTGCAGAAGAAATGAAACGCTTGGCAACCAGTTCACTGAAAACGTACGAAACAATGGACGCTGTTCGTAAACTCCTACCGCCGCAGTACAAGTACCAAAGCAGAGATCAGCAATCATTGTGCGAATTTTGGTTTCACCTATTCCAACAGCTCGACGCAGAAAATTGAGCCAATGACGTGAGTGCCTTACGATCTCTCTACCAATACAAAATCCATCGATTCAGTGTATGTAGCACATGTCACTGGTCAAGAACCTCAGTACATCTCGAAGGCACTCCCAACTGTCCCTTCCCAATCCCAGGTGTGCTCAATCCAAACGAGCCCGCAATCAACGAAGTTATTGACAACAGCGATATATCTTTCGATTCGGTTCTAATCCCGAAATAGCCTGGTAAAACATGTCCCAACGATCACGTCACCAAACTGAGAACATTTGTCACTGAAACTCCCGAATTTTTAGCTCTAAATTTGGACAGGCGAACACTCAGACACAAGATCACGCGCCGCGTTGTTGACTTTGATCCGGAAAAATTATTCTGCATCGAACAGAAGACGTGGACCTCACGCATGACAACATCTACAACCTCGGTACAATGTCGTCAATACATTATCGTGCAATCGCCGTTGCTATTCATACCGGCTCCAGCTTTGGAAATCAAGGCCACTACTATGTGTACCGCATAACCCAGTAAGGCGATTGGTTAAATTGAAACGACTCTGAAGTTCGAGTCATCAAAAATGCTTCAGAAATAGACTTTTCAGGTATATCATTCATGGTACTCAAAAAATTATAGTTCAGTAATTAACAACACTTTTAGTCTCGTTTCAGGCTCTAATGGTTTCTAAAAGCAACAAACTTGTAAAACAATCTGTTTTTCTGAAAACAATTGCCCACATTTGTTTCTCTAAAGACAACAAAAACAATCGTCCATGATCTGCCGCGGTTAGGCAGGGAGACTACCATTTCTTCCCCGTATTCTGTTGTCTGTCGTCGGTCATATCTTCCATATTTAAAAAACAGACTCAACCCAGAAAGAGCAGTAAGCCAAAAAACGGTCCAAACACACAACAGAGTACAAACAGTGGCGCCTCAACGTGGCGGGGAAGTGGCAACGGGTTGCAATTACGCTAAATATAATCGTAAATGCAAGCCGGCTAACATCACTGTTTCCACATTCCTTTCCTAGTTTTACCGATTGGTAAGACACACCCACATAAGGGACATCTTGCGGGTTGCACTTGAAACTGATTGTGCACCACATTTTGGAAGTCTTCTCTTCATGCCTAAATTATTTGAAAAAAACTACGTTTTCTAAAGAGTTAAAGAGGCTGAGTTACAAGGTCAACCCTTAAAACGTACAGGGATTAGGAGGCACAGTTGGGGGGGCTGTTAAAGAGGCTGAGTCACAAGTTCGAACCTTAAAACGTACAGGGATTAGGAGGCACCCTGTACGACGTGATTTGAGTATTCAGGAATTAAAAGCCTTAACACAAGAATGTTCAAGAGCGGGGGTTTGGGGGGCGGCAGCCCCCAACTTTAACTCCTGACACGATCAGCTAACAGTTAGTCAAGCAATAATAAGTAATAAACTGTACAAAAACGTGCAGAAATTATTTGAAAAAAACTACGTTTTCTAAAGAGTTAAAGAGGCTGAGTTACAAGGTCGAACCTTAAAACGTACAGGGATTAGGAGGCACAGTTGGGGGCTGCCGCCCCCAAACCCCGCTTTCGCAGCCTTTAAATAAAAAAAAAAAATTAAACTGAAAGTAAGGAGCGACATTAAATCTTAAAACGAACAGAAATTATTCCGTATATGAAAGAGGCTGTGCCCTCCTCAACGCCTCGCTCTTTACGCTAAAGTTTTTATTGTTTAAAAAAAGAGTTGTGAGAAAGTCAAACTTTAGCGTAAAGAGCGAGGCGTTGAGGAGGGCACAGCCTCTTTCATATACGGAATAATTTCTGTTCGTTTTAAGATTTAATGTCGCTCCTTACTTTCAGTTTAAATTTTTTTTTTATTTATTTAAAGGCTGCGAAAGCGGGGGGTTTGGGGGACGGCAGCCCCCCAACTGTGCCTCCTAATCCCTGTACGTTTTAAGGTTCGACCTTGTAACTCAGCCTCTTTAACTCTTTAGAAAACGTAGTTTTTTTCAAATAATTGACGGATATAGAAGGGGAGCTTTCTTGATAAGGAAAAGAAAAAAAGAAGCTTGAAATTACAAACAACCCAAGTCGAATTAACATGTTGAACACTAAATAAAAGAGGAAAGGGAACTGTAGGCTTAAGTTAGCTTAGGAAAATCCTGGTAGGATAAGGAGATTAGTTGACTTCAATGTGATAGGCCGTCTCAAGACATGATTTTGGTTTCTTTACCCTCTCCTGAATTTTAGAGTTTAAAAAAAGTAACAAGTATGCAGCATTTATGAGTCAAACAAAGTCTCCAAACGACTGCAGTAAATATCAAAGCTGTAAGTGAACTTTTTTAAGGGTAATATTAATTCAAAAAAGGAGGGAAAAACAACGGGCAAAACGAGAAAAAATTAGTCGTAGCGATCATCCTCAGGTCATTTAAGTGACCTGTCAAACGGTTCATGGTAACGAACTGTAAGTAAGGAGCGATGCGGCTCAATAGTAACCAAAACTGTAAGAAGACAGTAGGAAGAGTCTTGATAAAAATAGATACATCAACAAAATTGAATTTTGATGCTTATTCAAAATATATAAAATTCACGAAGTTTGATGTTACCCATCTAAAGCTACGAGCCTGAGAAAATTTGCCTAATATTAGAAAAAGGGAGGAAACGCCCTAAGAAATCATGTGATCTTAACGAAAATCACACCATGAGATCAGAGGCAATGCTATAGCATTGTCTATAGTAAAGGTCATACGGCTCCAATGTTTTATTAATTTTTTTTCCCAGAGGCACTTTATATGGAAGGGGTCGTCGTAGGAACTTCAAAGGGGGCTCATTCGATTGGAAATCGAGAGTTCTAGTGCCCCTTTTAGTAGTTGAAAATGATTGGAGGGCGACTAGCCCCGCCCCCACGCCCATCATTCCCCCAAACACATCCAATAAAAATTTTCATATAGCCAGTTTGTTCAGAGTAGTTGATTTCCAGATAGAAAATATGTTTTTGAGGGGGATACTCCCTCACAACCCTCAGGGCAAGGGTTTTATGTTATGCCCTGGGGGCATATAAGGTTTTTATAGAAGGCGTTGTCATAGAAACTTCAAAAAAGGCTCATTCGATTGGAAATTAAAGGGCTACTGCCCTTTTTAATAGTCGAAAGTGATTGGAGTCCAACTAGCACCCCCCCTCCTCCACGCCAATCATTTCCCCAGACACATCCAATCAAAATTTTGAGATAGCCATTTTATTCTGCGTAGTTGATTTCCAAATAGAAAATATGTTTTGAGGAGAACACTCCCCCACAACCTTCAGGGCAAGGGTTTTAAGTTATGCCCTAGGGACATATAAGGTTTTTATAGAAGGTGTTGTCGTAGAAACTTAAAAAAAGGCTCATTCGATCGGAAATTCAAAGGGATAGTGCCCTTTTTAATAGTCGAAAGTGATTGGAGGGCAACTAGCCCCGCCCCCCTCTTCCATCATTCCCCCAAATACATCCAATCAAAATTTTGAGATAGCCATTTTGTTCAGCGTAGTTGCTTTTCACCTAGAAAATATGTTTTTGAGGAGGGCAATCCCCCACAACCCTCAGGGCAAGGGTTTTAAGTTATGCCCTGGGGGCATATAAATTTTTATAAAAGCCGATGTCGTAGAAACTTCAAAAAAGGCTCATTCGATTAGAAATTTATAGGGCTAGTGTCATTTTTAATAGTCGAAAGTGACTGGAGGGCAACTACCCCCCCCCCCTACGCCCATCATTCCCCCAAACACATCCAATCAAAATTTTGAGATAGCCGTTTTGTTTAGCATAGTTGATTTCCAGATAGAAAATATATTTTTAAGGAGGATACTCCCCCACAACCCTCAGGGCAAGGGTTTTAAGTTATGCCCTGGGGGCATATAAGGTTTTTATAGGAGGCGTTGTCGTAGAAACTTTAAAACAGGCTCATTCGATTGGAAATTCAAAGGGCTAGTGCCCTTTTTAATAGTAAGAAGTTATTGGAGGGCATCTAGCCCCCCCCCCCACGCCCATCATTCCCCTTAACATATCCAATTAATATTTTGAGATTACCATTTTTGTTCAGCATAGTTGATTTCCATATAGAAAATATGTTTTTGAGGAGTACACTCCCCCACAACCCTCAAGGCAAGGGTTTTAAGTTATACCCTGAGGGCATATAAAGCTTTTATAGAAGGCGGTGTCGTAGACACTTCAAAAAAGGCTTATTCCATTGGACATTCAAAGGGCCAATGCCGTTTTTAATACTCGAAAGTGATTGGAGGGCAACAAACCCACCTCTCACGCCCCAAACACATCCAATCAAAATTTTGAGACAACCATTTTATTAAACGTAGTTTTAAGGTCTGGAAATTCGGTGTTTGAGGATGGCAACTCCCCCACAGCCCTCAGGGCAAGGGTTGTAATTTTAGCATTCTCCAAATCCTTCATATTATTTTTTATGGAAGGGATACTCGTATAAACTTTAGAGAGGGTTCATTTGATTGGAAATTGAAATTCCTTGTTCACTTTTTAAGAGTAAAAAGAGATTGGAGGGCAACTAGCCCCCCCCCCCTCCTCCAAGCCCTAAGTGCATTAGATAAAAATTTTGCTAAAAATAGTTGAAAGGTTAAGTAACAAAACTCTGGCGTCGACAAAACCCCCCGGGGCCCTGGGGGCAGGAAAGGATTCTCGTATAAACTTCAGAGAGGGCTCATTTGATTGGAAATTGGAAGTTCTAGTCCAGCTCTTACGAGTCAAAATTGATCGAAGGGCAAATTAATCCCCCTTCCATGCCCTTTGCCTTCATCCCTTCCTTTGTACAAAGTCTGCCTATTCCTTAGGGTCCCATGAGAGTTAGAATGTTTTGGTATGAACACACACCTATTTGACATATGTTCTCAACCCTAATCAGGAAATAACAAGAGAGTGCACAGCCGCGATAGAATCAACAGAGCTATGAGGGGGGCGCCCACCCCTAACGTAGTCTAAAGTAATGTAATTTACTTAATTAACGCAAGATTGTGGTTATTAAACTTGCTCCTAACGCAAGTTTATCGCATCAACCTATTTTGCGCCCCCTAAAAAATCCTGGATCCACCCCTTGTGTAAGGGCACTATAAATTTTAATTTTCAATTCAATGAACCCCGTTCCAAAGTTTATGTGACCACCTCTTCCACATAAAGTGTCCCTGGAAAAATAAATAAGTATTAATTCATTGAACCCTTATGGCTCTTTACCTAGGCAACGATATAGCATTGCTTCTGACCTAAAAAGTTGAGTAGAAATTTCAGCTTCCATTTTTATGAATATCCGAAATTATCTGAGGGGAATATGCTTGCACGGTTGGGAAATTTCTGCTGGGTGGAATTTAACGCGGGGGAATTATCAGCAGGAAAAGAAAATGTTCTTTGAGGGAGGAGGAATTTCCCAGGGGTGGGTTTTCCAATTTATTCAGGGAGGGGACGACTAAACCCAATCGATAATATTCTAAATTCTACGTCTGAAAGTAAGTGGAATAAAGAATCAACGGAAATTTCAGAGATAAAACTTCAGCTTCCTTTAGACGATATTGTTCGTGTCTTTTGAAAAAAGAAATTTTCAAAAGACAGATTAATTTCATTTGTATTACTTTCTCTGTGGCTGCTCAATTATGCATGTGAGGGGGGAGCTTTCCCACCCACCATTGTCTCCGCTAAGGTTTCAGTTGTATCTCAAGCCTTAAAAATGAACACAATGCGATAAAAGTATAACTCAAAGAATAATATATGCGCATAACACGAAACAATTAATCAAAATTGCATATTATGAGTTGAGGTTCACCCAAATGATGGGCCAGGGGGCTCACCATTCCACTATCTTTGAAATCAATCCCGCAATAACTGAAAATATAAAGTATTTTTGAGTATTTTAACGTCTTCCACAACTCAAACGGTCCAACATTCTACAGCCCAATGAGTCTGTCTAATCTCCTAAATCGGGAACGGAGGAGATAAGTGAAGTTCCGCCCCGTATTGGATGAGTCTCCAACCTCTCCCTCCCTCTCTCCTACTGTCTACGCTAAGTTTTTTTCCTTTTGCCAACTACGCCGCCCCCACCCCAAAGACTTTAATAAGGTAAAGTTTTGCATGGGAAGAACACATAGTGAATCTATTATAATTATCCAATTATAAGGTTAAAATACATACTCTGTGATAGATGCAAAATTGCTTTGACACACAAAATCCTATTAAGGTCAATTCCAAACAGTCGTGATTCCTTTGTGTCAGAAAGTGAAATGGTCTAAACTCCCTTATTGGAGCTATTTTTTCAATCAATTCATTGTTGCCAATCGCTGTCCACAAGTTATGCAAGCTGTCTATTGTTCATATATAAGGTTTTTTTCAAAGAGGTAAGTAGAGGAGGGGGTTCTACTCCGAACAGGACCACGTGGTTTATGGTTTTCTCAGTGAGAATGAAAAAACAGGAATTTTCTCACTTGGAAAACCATGAATTTTGTCGCATTTATGTTTGTTTTCATTGATGGATATTTGTGTTGTTAGATTTATTTGATGTTTTTATCTGATGTCAACATCAAATTATGGATGTTTTATGGTTTTTGTCAGTGAGAATTTGAAAAACATGAATTTTCTCACATTTATGTCTGTTTTCATGGTTTTTGTCAGTGAGAATTTGAAAAACAGGAACTTTATCACATTTAAGGATGTCAACAGCAATTCATGTCTGTTTTATGGTTTTCTCAGTGAGAATGAAAAAACAGGAACTTTCTCACTTTAAAAAACATGAATTTTGTCAAATTTATGGTTGTTTTCTTTGATTTTTATTTGTGTTTTGGTCGATTTATTTGATGTTTTTCATTGATGTTTTCATGGTTTTTGTCAGTGAGAATTTGAAAAACAGGAACTTTGTAACATTTAAGGATGACAACAGCAATTCATGTCTGTTTTATGGTTTTCTCAGTGAGAATGGACATGCTTGACGCGAATGTTACGAGATTGTTTGGCTAGCCGGCACTGAGAAATTGATTTACATAATCTAGAGGGGGAATTATTGATCCATGGGTGTGACATTAATAAACAAAAATGGCTTCAGTGTTGTTTGGCTATCCTATTCTGAGAAATTGATTTACATAATCGAGGGGGGAAATTGTTGATTCACGATGGGGAAATTAAGAAACAAACATGGCTTCATATTTCTCACATTTTTGTATGTTTTTATGGTTTTTGTCAGTGAGAATTTGAAAAAACAGGAACTTTCTCACTGAGAAAACCATAAACCAAGTGATGCTGTCACGAGTCAGAACACCTGTGCTGTCGACCTCAATTCACCTATCATGAATCAATAATTCCCCTTAGAAACAACAAATTAATTTTCCCTTTCTTGACAGATCAATCAATCAATGACATCATCTGTCAGACTTTAAAAATTTTCGCCTAGAAACATTTCTCCAGGAATAGATCCAAAATCATTAATGTCTTTGCCTCGGAAACAGCTCTACTGGTCGAACTCCAAAGGATCTTAATAACCCACGGCCATGGAAACAATTAGGCAAGAAACATATTAGCGATGAATTGTTTTAGCGCGCGAGAAGGTTTCATATTAATTTGAAATGCATTAGTACAGAGATGCCAATAACAAAGGAACACGCTGAATTTGCGTTTAGGGATTATTTGAGCGAAACCGTTTTAGACAGGTTATGGAACTATTTCAGCGAAACAAATAGAGACATTTTAAAAGAAGATTTTGGAAGAGGTTTTGAGTGTGGTCGTTATAATACACAAGTTTCATTTGAACAGTGTTGTGAGGTCCTCTAACCCAACCCAAAGGGTTCCAATCCTCTTACCCAACCCTGAAGGAAGCCCCCGGTCCTCAAAAGCCCCCCCCCCCCAAGCTCCCAAAGGCCCTCCACCGGTCCCCAAATGTCCCCCAGGCCCCCAACTGTCCCCCCGGACCCTCAAAGACCCACCAAGCTCGCAAAGGGCCACCGGCGCCCCCAAAGGTCCACCCAGACCCCCCAAGACCCACTCCCGGCCCCCCAAACGCCCCACGCGCTCCCCAAGGACCAACGGGGGCCCAAAGGGCCTCCCCCGGCCCCCCACGGCCCCAAATGCCCTCCCATGGTCCTCAATGGTCCACCGGGCTCCCAAAGGACCACCGGCGCCCCAAAGGCCCACCACCGGTCCCCAAATGTCCCCCAGGCCCCCAAAAGCCCCCCCCGACCCCCAAATGCCCACCCCCGACCCCCACGCCCCTCCCCCCGGCCCCCAACGGCCCCCCCAGCACCCCAAGGACCACCAGCCCGCAAGGGACCCACAGACCCTCAAAGGCTCTCCCCGAGCACCCGTCTTTCGTTGATGTGAGTTGTCTGAAACCTATGATTTGGGATGTGTAGTTTGCTACTTCAGGCTTTTCTGAGCAGGATTTCTTAGCCATTCGTAGGTGTGTGTTGACTGAAACTTATGATTTGGGATATATAGTTTGCTTTTTGGTCTTTTCTGAGTTGGATTTCTTAGTCTTTCATTGGTGTGTGGTGTCTGAAACCTATGATTTGGGATGTGTAGTTTGCTATTTTCGACTTTTCTGAGCTGGATGTCTTAGTCTTTCATAGGTATGCGTTGTCAGAAAATTATGATTTGGGATGTATAGTTTGCTATTTCAGACTTTTCTGAGCTAAGGTTTTCTAGTATTTCGTAGGTGAATGTTGTCTGAAACCAATAGTTTGGGATGAATAGTTTGCTATTTTTGACTTTTCTGAGCTACGTTTCATAGTCTTTCATTGGTGTGTGTTGACTGAAACCGATGATATGGGATATGTAGTTTGCTATTTTTGACTTTTCTGAGCTGGATTTCTTAGTCTTTCATAGGTGTGTGTTGTATGAAACCTATGATTTGGGATGAGTGGATTGCTACTTTTGACTTTTCTGAGCTGGATTTCTTAGCCTTTCATAGGTGTTTGTTGTCTGAAACCTATAGTTTGGGATGACTAGTTTGCTATTTTTGACTTTTCTGAGCTAGGTTTCTTATCCGTTCATAGGTGAGTGTTGTCTGAAACCTATGATTTGGGATATGTAATTTGCTATTTACTACTTTTCATAAACGGATTTCTTAGTCTTTCATAGGTGTGTGGTGTCTGAAACCTATGATTTGGGATGTGTGGGTTGCTATTTTTTTTACTTTTCTGAGCTTGATTTCTTAGACTTTCGTAGGTGTGTGTTTTCTGAAACCTATGATTTGGGATTGTTTATTTTCTATTTACGTCTTTTCATATCGGGATTTCTGAGTATTTCTTAGGTGTGTGCTGTCTGAAACCTATGATTTGGGAGGTGTAGCTTGCTTTTTGGACTTTTCAGAGCTAGGATTCTTAGTCACTCATAGGTGTTTGTTGTCTGAAACTTCAAGTGTGGGGTGAGTAGTTGGCTATTTCAGACTTTTCTGAGCTAAGGTTTCTTAGTATTTCATAGGTGAATGCTGTCTGAAACTTATGATTTGGGATATGTAAATTACTATTTCGGGCTTTTCTGAGTTAGATTTCTTAGTCTTTCATAGGTGTGTCGTGTCTGAAACCTATGATTTGGGTTGTGTAGTTTGATATTTTCGACTTTTCTGAGCTAGGTTTCTTAGCCTTTCATAGGTATGTGTTGTCAGAACATTAGGATTTGGGATGTGTGGGTTGCTATTTC